>NW_007736413.1:0-24477 GCF_000696425.1 Galeopterus variegatus | reverse complement strand
TTTTTCGTGACCGGCAACGGATCGCAACCCTCAGTGTCGCGCCCGTACCGGACCGGGACCGGCAACGGGATCGCAACCCTTGGTGTTGTGCCCGCACCTCGCTCAGCCAGTGAGCGGCCGGTCTGTATGTGGGATCCGAACCCTCGGCGGTGCCGCCGCGCTCCCAAGCAGCGCACTGTAGCAGTGCGCCACTGGGCCAGCCCCTAAAATGTCCCAATTTTTAATGGGCAACCAGCATTGCACTTACTTTCACATGAAATTTATTTGGAGTGCTAAGTAACTTCAGACTATTAGAAAAAATTGGAAATGAATTAATAGTCTTTCCTTAAATGTCAAACAAAATGGCAGTGATTTTATTGTTGAAGCTGAATTTATATTTCACAAATCTTAGGTTTTCAAATTTTACTTTTTATTACTTAAATCTTTTTCTTATTTTATGGCCTCATTTTGGTAGGCAGATCTTCCCATATCTTCCCAGAAAAAGGTAGTGGGTATATAATTTTTGAGAGCTTGCGTCTCTGAAAATGTCTCTTTTTCTCTCATGTGGCTAATGCTTCACACAGGTTTAGAATTCCAGCTTGGAAATTATTTTTCTCAGAATTTTTAAGGCATTGTTTCATCTGCACTTAGTTTCCAGTGTTTTTATTGAAAAGCCCAAAGCTATTGTGACACCTAATCATTTATATGTGATCTGCATTTGTTTCCTTTGTGAAAGGTTTTATACTTATTTTTCTTTACTCCTGATGAATTAAATTTTTATAAGGCTACATGTTGGTGTGGGTGATGTTAGTCTATTTTTTTTTTTAACACATGAAACTGAGACACAGATAGGTATAGTAACTTGCCCAGAGTCACACAAGTAGTTAATAACAAAACTTAGATTAGAACCTGAGGTAGGCTGCTATACAGTCTTCTCTTTTGACCACTAAACTAGGAAGTAAGTAGCTTTTTAAAATTTAGCTTAAGACAAGTCTTTCTCTCTTGATTGGTCATATTTTGTTGTGAATTCAGCCTACTACACAATAAGAGTTCAATGAGTACTTCATGGAAAACCACACACTTTTTATTAAGTAATCACAAAGATTAAGTCACAGTAACCATTGTTAATGCATACATTCTCTTGGAATAAGCTGTTAAGAATATCCTACATGCATATAAATCTTTTAAATAACATCTTTTAAATAACTGAAACAGTAAACCTATTTTCCAGTTATAATTTTATACTTAACAAGTAGTAATCACAAGAAGGCAAAGGCAGTTTACATAAAAATAGTAATAAACCCATCAATTAACATAAATTCAAATAAAAATACACACAGGGTAACTTAAAAAGAAAGATGAACTGAGTGTAAACTTCATATGGAAAAATATAAGCAAGAGAAAAAGCAGGCAAATTTTGAAAACAAAGATTTTAGACATTAAAATGTAAAGAATTACAATAGTTTAAACAGTACCATACTTGAATGAAGAATACACAAATTAGTGCAGCAAGATAGAAATTTCAGAAATAATATATTTCAGGGATGTACCATGTGATAAGCACGGCTTTTTAAAACAAAAAGGGAAAAGTGGGTTATTCAGTAACTAGTATGGGGTCAAATGTAAAACTATCCCCTTCTACCATCACTGAAAACACAAAAGTCAGAGACAATTTACCTGCTGCAATATTAAACAATCCCCAAATACGGGTGACTTAAAAAAGAAAAAAGAAGAAGACTTCTTTTTCTTTTTTTAAAAAAAATTTATTTATTGAGGGCCGGCCCGGTGGCGCACTGGATAGTGCGCCGCTTGGGAAGCGCGGCGGCGCTCCCGCCCGAGGGTTCGGATCCCACATGCAGACCAGTTCCCGCTCGCTGGCTGAGCGAGGCGCGGGAGCGACACCGAGGGTTGCGATCTGGTTGCCGGTCCCCGGTCCGGTACGGGGGCAACACTGAGGGTTGCGATCCGTTGCCGGACACGGAAAAAGACAAAAAGACACACACACAAAAAAAAATTTATTTATTGAATCAAAATTGATTATACTTAGTTTTGGAGTTCAATATTGAGATATGTTGATCAAATCAATATTACTAGCACATACATTGTTACAAATCATAATTTTTCTATATGCCCCTTGTCCAATCTCTCCCCACTCCCTCCCCCATTTCCTCCCCCCCCCTCTAATTACCCTATATTTCTTCTCTCCTTCTAAAAGAATAATGGTCACTCTGTTAATTTGTTGCCTAGATGATCTGTCCAATGCTGAGAGGTGTGATCAGGTCCCCCAATATTATCATAGAGCAGATGCTTCTTCTGTCACTCTGAAATGGGCTTTGTGGAGAGAGACATCGACATCCTCTTCTTTTCTTTATCTCTGCTGGTGACTCTCCTTGTGTCAATGAACTCCACTTGTTGGTGGACCATCTGTGTGGTGGTTGTAGTGTCCAGCCGCTTTTGTGGCAGCCATGGTATTGTGGTGGCTGTGGTGGGCCACCCACCTGGAGGTGATGTTTTTGGCATGCTCTTGGGGCTGGTGGTGTGCCTGGTTGTGGGGTGTGTCTGGTCCTGCTCACCAGGCAGGTCCTAAGGCTCTGGCGTGGTGTTCCTGATTGTGGGAGGGGGGTCCAGTCCTCTTTTCCATGCCTCTGGTTCCCAGGCTAGCCCCAAGGCACTGGCATGGTGTGCCTGGATATGGGAGTGGTGTCCAGTCTCTAGCTCCAAGCCTCTAGTTCCTAGGCAGGCCCCAAGGTGCTGGTGGTGTGCCTGGGCCAGAACTAATTTGTTGTTCTTTGCTTACTTCTGAAATGGGGGAACTTCCTGTGTGAACCAGTATTTGAGCTGTGTGGTGGAGTTAAATTGCTGCTTTGCTGCTGTTTCCTAGGGAAGGCTTTTTGTGCAGTTCAGGGTTTAATGGTTGACCTTATAGGTACTTCCAGCTCTCCACAGACCCGGTGGTTCTGTGTTCTGTGGAATCTCTGATCTGGGCCTGAGATTTTCATCAAACTGCACCCCATGCAATTCTGCATTCCTCGCTAGTGTCCTCTGAGTGGTCCTGCGCTGATTGGAGGGTGGCTCGGCTGTCCTTGCTGTGCCCCAGTGTTCTCCAGGTGGGCCCATCTCCCCAATTGCCCATGCTCCAAACACTTCCCGTGCTCCAAACACTTCCCATGGGATGGGCCCTGCGCTGGTCCCTTGCGATGACTCACCGGCCTCTGAATGGCTCCCTTTTCTCAGTTGTTCTGGCTCCTTGCTCCTGCATGGGTCCATGGGAACCCTGTTTGTGGTCTTGCTGTCTTGGGGGCATCCAAGGCCCTCTTTTCCCCTGATTCCTCCAAGTAACTCTATCTGAAGGGCCAGAAGATTTCTTTTTCATGCCACATGTGCTTTGTGGGTTAGACAGGGACACTGCTCTACACTATATTTCAGGTGCTCAGGCCAAGAGAGGTTCCTTTTCCATACTTCCAAAGTTGCAAAGCAAGAAAAAAAGAAGGTGGTACATTATGTACTGATTCTTAAAGCTTCTGAACAAAGTGACACACATCACCTTGGTTTACATGTCTTTAGCCAAAATAAGTCACATAAGAACACCTCATTTCAAGGTAGTGATTAAGAAAATATAATTCCACATGGGCCTGGAAGAGGAAAGCAATAAAGATTTGGTGAAAAGAACAACAAGTCTTTCCTCACCCTTCTTCCCACAACCACCCTCATCCACACTCCAAGAGAGACCACCTAATAGCACGTTCTAGTTACGTCATCAGCCAAAAGTCTGGGAGCTGTGGATTATGCACTGTAGTCACCACTGCAGCTCCAGATGTGGTATCTGAGTTTAATTTAGTTCAGTTCATAGGTCACCTCAAAAAGTGAAAGAGAAGTTGTCTGCCCCCATACAACTAACATTTAATATTGAAACAGGAATATGATAAGCACACAAAATAACTCTTGTTAGGAAAGGGGAAACTTGGAAACATTCAGCAGGCACTGGTGGTAAGGTATTTCTGCAACGCCAAAGAACAGACTTTGAAGGGTTTCTTGTTCTTTGATTGGGTCCAGATTTCACTTTCTGGAAGGGATTCCCTTCTCCATCATTCTTGTCCATCTCTGGCTTCCCTCTCTGTAAGAGACTTCCTTTTTCATTGTCTTCTAGGTCACATCTGTAGTGGACACCTGGGACTACACCTTCGTTGAAATAAGCAAAGTTCTCAGCCTGCATCCTGCTCATAGAATGGTTGGGGATCAAGGATCTTTTAAGACTCTAACACCTGCAGATTTTTTTTTTCTCCATAGGTTTGAGGTTTGTTTTAAGAGCACTTAAAAACACCTTAAGATTCCTACCTATTTGGTGCCAGTCAGTTCTGAATGCCAACAGACACCCACACCGTTTTCCTTCTCAAATCCATGCCTTTCTGTCTTGAATGAACTGGGGATATTTGGGGTATATCTGATTTGAATGGAAGTCCTTATATCACATTTCTTTGAGCCACTTGTCCATCTAAATGGATTTACTTGCCTGCCACACTTTGTGTTTACTTTGATATACTTTTATGCATTCAGAGTTTTAACAGTGAGTGTGACAGTTACATCCCTGCTAAAAGCTAAATTTAAATCAAATAGGTTTACTTAAAATACTTCTCAATTTTAGCTTTTACTTTTGGGGGGTTGAAAATGAGTTCTCACTTTTCACCTTACAAGTCCTTGAATTATAGACTCTGTTTTCTTTCATTATGGTTTGCAAACTGACCATTTTTATTTTTATTTATTTATTTTTTTTTAGCTCAGCTCATTCTCTCGATACCTCGCCAAATGTATTCAGCAATAAGCAAAGCACAATGCAGCATTCAGTTTACCAATGTCTTCTCTTGGAGCTAAAATTTTATTAAATGCATGATCTGCTTCAAAACGTACTACATGTAACAATATTACTGAGTATTTCATCAAGTCATACCATGGTTCACCATGCTCCCAGTCTCTGATAAGTTTCTATGAATGCCACCTCCAAGACTATAAAACCAGTGCCACATGTTTTAAGTGGTTTTACTTGGGGGTGGGGGATGTAGCTCCTTACTTTTAGATACAATTACCATATTTAATCAGGATAACCGTTAAGTTATGCTGTGGTAACAGACAAGTCACACTTCTCAATGGCTAAAACCAGAAAAAAATATTTTCATTCATGCTACAAGTTCATTGTGGTTTGGCTCTGTGTTATACTCCCACACCAAGACCTAAGTGGAAAAATGGAAGCAGGTTTTGTGGAAGAAAAATAGATCATATTGAACTGTACACTGGTTCTTAAAACTTCTATCTGGAAGTGATACATGACATTTCTCACATTTCAGTTGACAAAGCAAATCACATGCCCACATCTGAATTCAAAAAGCTAGAGAAATACAATTCTAGCCAATGGGGATAAAGAGAGTGAAAATATGAATAGCCAGTACTAAGTAACTTTCATAGTTTCCATTTTATCACTAAGCAGATAATAAATTCCTAATATTTCTGTGATTTAAATACTAAAACAAAAATTCTACAAAGGTAAACATGGATTATTTTTAATAATCTCAGAGTTGAAAAGCACTTTTATATAAAACATGAAACCGAGGATTCATAGAAAAAATATATTAATAAATATTACTACATGAACAATTTTTTAAATAGCAAAAAATAAAAGTAAATACCATAAACAAAAATCAAAAGACAAAAGACTGATGGTAAATTATTTGTAACTCATGTTACAGAAAGAGAAAGAATTCTCTTAATGCAGAAATAAGTCTTACAAATCAATAAGCTTAATTTCCATGACCCGGTAAAAAGTTGAATAAGATATATAAACACAGAAAAGAAATACAAATGAATCTTAAGCATATTAATAATATTAATAATATTCATAATAAGAGGTGTTTAACTAACTACTGGAACACATAGTTGACTTATCAGGTTGGCAAAAATGAGAATGGTTGACAATGCAGATTTTTAAGGGAAAAGGAGTTGAGGAAAAGAAAGACTCATCTATTGCCCTTGGGAGAGGAAGTAACTACAACACCTGTGAAGAACAGTGTGACACTGTCAAAGTTAAACGTGTACATATCTTTTGACTCAACCATTTCAATTCTATGTATTTATATTACAGGTGCGACAAGAGGAAAGACATATATAATACGAGACATTCATTGCAGTATTTTTTGTAAAAGCAGAAGTTTAAAAATAAAACAAAGACACACAAATAATGGAGATTTGGTTGGAAAATTCTTAGCACATGCATATAACTGTGTACTACGTGGTTGTTCCATGAGTACTCTATAGATAAATTCCCAAGATACTCTGCTTTAGAAAACAAAGCACAGAGGCAAGGTATGATACGCTACTATTATTGTGAAAACAAGAATATATACAGATTTGAGCAACACAGAATGGTTGTCTACAGATAGACGTTGATGGCTGTTGACAGAAGAGAATGAAGAATTTTCATCCTATGAGTTTTTTTGTACCTTTTGCATTTTATAATAGGTGCATTACTTATTCCAAAATCAATTAAATTGACAAAAATTATTTTGATGGGAGTTCGGATTGCCAACTATTTCTTTTTAAAATGATAGTTTAGTAATACTAATGTATTTTGTTGGACAAATTATATCTAGATTTAATGCATGTAAGTTAGCAGTATGAACCTGATAAATATTATTTACAGCAACATTTAGTTTAATTGTACTACACATTTTAAAACTCATGTCTACACAGATGTCTAACAATGACAATATCCATACAAAAATTTAATCACTGAATCCTATTAAACTAAGGTATTTACATGCAAATTCACTAATTTTTTCATACATTTAATATACAAAAGCTCTATAAATTAAACAAGCCCTATTTTTCATCAAATATATTGATATATCTCTTCTTCTCCTCAGAAGGATTGTTTTTCATATGTTAATGTTAGTTACAATGCTATCATTCCAAACACTTTACTTTTTGGGTATATTTACCTTATATGTCTGTTTCCTAAACAGAATTATTGATTTTTAATATTTTCCTTAGTGCTTTATTTATATTTTTTTGTTAATTGCTCTGAAAGTCATATATTCTGAGAAAAACAAGCAGTGGCTTTTTAAAAATTTCTAGCGGGCCGGCCCGGTGGCGCACTGCTACAGTGCGCCGCTTGGGAGTGCTGCGCCGCTTGGGAGCACGGCAGCGCTCCTGCCGAGGGTTCCGATCCCACATGCAGACAGGCCGCTCACTGGCTGAGCGAGGTGCGGGCGCAACACCAAGGGTTGTGATCCCGTTGCCGGTCCCGGTCCGGTACGGGCGCAACACTGAGGGTTGCGATCCGTTGCTGGTCACGAAAAAGACAAAAAGGAAAAAAAATAAATAAATAAATAAAAATTTCTAGCAATTACACATTTATTTCTAAAATCTGGTTTTGATCAGCAGACTTGTATAACGACAAAGTATTTAATTAAAAAAAATACTAATATGAGTTGATCATAAGCTTTTATTATTAATTCTATAGGAATAAAAGGAACAAAAAGTAGAGCATGCCAATTTATTACTTTTGATAAAGTCTAGAAAGAACTGGAATAAGGCAAAGAGGCAAAAGAATATAATTATGATGTTACAGTAATCAGATAAAAATGGAATCAGCTTTAATACGTCCTTTGCAAGTACATTAAAACAGACCTGTAGATGAGCAATCAGGTTATTTACAGCACATATATTAAATGATTTCAGGTAGATTCCCTTTCTGTTTTCACCAACATAAACATATACTTTTCTATTATAAGATCATGAGATAATGTATATAATATAAATGTATTAGGTGCAGAGTTATTTATTTAGGTGTATTTAAGAGAACAGAATTGATCCAAAGCACACATCTATCAAAAACATTTGAAAAATTATAAATAGAATATATTTACAGTTCTATATGAAAAGTAGTTATTTTTTAATGAGTGGTTTTTTTTAATTTATATGCTACCAATAAGCAATCACTTTCTTACACTTGTTCACACATAAGTACTTAGCAGTAAATACATATGACAACCAACAAGAAAGCCCATAGTTAGCTTTCTTATGAAGCATCACCGGAGGCCTTGTGCATTGGCAGAGATACCTGAAAACAATCCCTCATATTACGGAAAGAAGAGGATCTTTCATTGGTTGAATTAAGACCTGGCCTTCATCCAGCAACATTAAGCAGTTGTATTGCAAGAAAATTCCCATAATAGGTTGGGGAAGGAATTGACTAGAAAGCAACTAAGAAGGGAAACATTCAGGATTTTCCCAGTGACAGACCTTGTGATAAGGATAAGAGTGTAAATGGTTTATTTGGAAGATAATCTCCAGAAGCACAAGTAGTGTAGTGGGAAAGTAAATCAAGAAAGGTAAGTTAACAAGTAAAGGATTCTCAAGCAAGTTATTCCACTGTGGGAATTAGAGATACAGTGGAGAGCACACATTGGTTATTTCTGTTAATCATGGTTGGACACTGCCTCTGGGGGCATTAATTCCACCAGCAACTCTGGCTCCCATGCATTTGAGTCTAGCAGGCTCTTGTCACTAGAGAAATCCCTCAGGCAAGGAGACAGATGCTGGCACTTGAAAGTAAGGCTAGCATGCACTACCATGGTAAGCCTAATGTGATATGGTAGAGCAGCAACAGTTTACACTGCTTGCTACCGTGATGTGACAGAACTTGATACTCTATTTGGTATGTACACTGGAAAGTATAATTGAAAGTATTTAGAATGCAATTTCTTTGGATTATTAAGACTCTTTCAGACACAAAATTATAAAAATAATGTAAACCATTACCATTTCTTATAGTACTCCACCTTTGCAATTCCACTAATTGTTAGAATTTTCTCATATTTCTAAAATTTGTATTATGAAACAGAAAGACCAAAAATCGAACAAGCAAATTTCTTACAACTTATTAACATTTTAATCCCAAAGATTTTTTTGTCAGATAGTTCTGAGATTAGGAATAAAAAAATTAAGATAGTATTCCTTTCCTCTGGAAGGTTGTCGTCTAGTACAGTAAATTTTGTGGCAATAGCAATTTGTGGGTTCTATTTGTAAATATTCTGCAAAATCACAATTAAGACTGCTGGTTTGTCTATTTATCTAGTCTAGTGTTCCTAATCAATAAAAGATTACATCTGGTATGTTCTACATAATTCCACTGGTTGATTAGCTTGCTGAACTTGCAAGGTTTGATGACAAATAATTCTTTAGAGTAGTTCTTCCACAGAGGTGCTGTTTAGTTTAACAAGAAATCTAGATATGTACCATGGCCTGTGCTAATGAATTAAGGAACATGGCCTTCTTGGAAATTTATCAAATACATAGAGAAAAAAATGCAGCTATTGGCATATTCTTTGCTTTAAAAAGACAAATACACAAAAACCAAGCTAATAAATAAAAATATATTAAATAGTATGTCCTGAGACTATGTACAGGCTCAAGCCCACAGCATCTTCCCCTCCCCTACATACACCCCTGATATTTTCTGTGAATTACTATCATTCATCATTGGCTGTTAAGAGTCTCTATTAGAATAATCAATATCATCTTGTTAACAACAATGCTCATTCTTAGAATAGTAGGGCCAGCAAGCACTACAAGGGAATATATCCCTTAAATGTCCTTTTATTTCAATATTACTTTTTAACTGTGTATTTAATATATGAACATGCCTTTATAGCTTCTTGCTTCCCATTATTTCCAAACAGATTAGTTTCCTTTTTCCTCTGGAGAACATCCTCTGTTAATTCTTCTGAAGATTGTCTGTGGGAGGAAATTTTTCTGAGTTTTCATGTCCTGAAATGTCTTTATTTCACCCTAACACTTTATAGCCTGTATTTTCACATAGTTTTAGATTCAAAGTTATGCTACCTCAGTACTTTGAAGATACTATAGTACTGCTTTCTTACAATCAATGTAATTAATAATACATTATTTGTCAATCTCATTCATTGAAAGTAATATCTCTTTTCTCCCTGACAGTCTTGAGAATTTTATCTTTAACCTTGATGTTCACAGAAGACACTGTGATGTGCCTAGATTTGATTTTTTTATTCTAGTATGCACTGTCCGTCAACAGACATCTCATCCATATGACCTGTTTCTTTGTGTATTTTTCTCATATTTCATTCAGTTTTTTAAAAAAAATACTGCCTATTTCTATTTATTTTTTTCTTCTGGAACTCCAAGTAGATGGATATTGGGATTTCTGAATTACGTTATGTGACAAAATTCCTTTCATACCTTCATTTTGGTTTTGTGCTATGCTCTGGAAGTTTTTCTTAATTCAATTTTTCAGCTCACTAGTTTGTTTTCCAGGTGCATCAGTCTGCACTATTAGTGATATTAAAGCCTTTTTATTTTGAAATATATCACACATAATACAAATTCGGCCAATATTTATGGTTTAAAAAACATCATAAATTGAATACCTGTTGTACATAACATTCCACCTAAGAAAGAGTACACTAATAATGTCTTTGGAGTCCTTGTGTTTATACATTAACAATTATACCTTTTTCACATATATGTGGTTTTGTTTATTTTTATACTTCAGATAAATATAATAGTATATGCAATTTTTTATGACTTGCTTCTTTATTCATTCTTTTTCTGTGTTTTATTTTATACGAAGCTACTTCAAAAATTTCAAGGAAAGATTCGTATTACGTTTTAATTCTATTTTTCCATAAACTTTTTAAAGTAGGATTTATTTACTTGTGTATTCTAACATTCAAGGACATTTGGCTAGGGCTGGCCCATGGCTCACTCAGGATAGTGTGGGGCTGATAACAGCAAGGCCGCAGGTTCGAATCCTATACAGGGATAGCAGGTTAGCTCACTGGGTGAGCATGGTGCTGACAACACCAAGCCAAGGGTTAAGATCCCCTTACCGGTCATCTTTTTTTTTTTTTTTTAAATAAAAGGACATTTGGCTATATTAACTGCTTTGTTATAGTGAATAATGCTGCAATCAACATTCTTAAATATTTCTACAGGTGCACATGTACAGAGTTTTCCAATGTAGCAAGCTACCCAGGAGTAGAACAGTGAAATTCCTGGTTCATAGGTTGAGTTCATTTTTGTATCTGCTACATAATGCCACAACATTTTTTTGAAAAAGGATTGTAACTATTTAAACTTGCAACAGTACTATGTAAGAAATATTGTGTTATATATTCACATCGACATTTAGTATTTTCCAATGTTTTAACTATGTTGTGTGTGTGTACGTTATGCACGTGTATGTGTATATCCTCGAGATTTAGTATTTCAGATTTTTTCTTGATTTACCTCATTACCAAAGCAACTGCACATTTCTTTTTAGACTTTTGCCCAATAATCTGTAAGGTTGCTTGTTGGTCTCTTGACTACTGCTTTAGGGAATTTTTAAAAAAATTTTTTATATAGTCTTGATACTTTGTTATACTGTTTGGGGCATTCTTCCATTCTTTATGATAGTGCTTTTTGATTATCAGATTTTAATGTTAACAAGATCAAATTTATTATGGTCTTTATATCTTACTTTAAGAAAACTTTCTTATTTCAGTTTAAAATATATGCCCTCACATTTCTTTTTTCCTAAAAGTTTGAAAGCTTAGTCTCTCACAGTCAAGTGTTTTCTTAATCTGTATGACATTGATTTGGGCATAAATGAGCTTAATTTATTTCATCTTTCATATTATGCTGCTTCTTTAAAAGCATCTTCGTGCTTGCTTGGCTTTTCCAAATAAATTTTATTTCTAATACATTTAGTCACAAACTCCAAATTTGTTGGGATATGAACTTAATCTATAGGTCAGTCTGGGATTGAGATCTTTCTATACTGATACCTTTTTATAAGGGGACTTCTTATCTAAGAATGTGGCTTATGAATATTTGTTTAGGATTTTTTATTATTATTATTTTATTTTTTTCATTGCATGTGTTTATGGGGAATAGTTTGTTGTCCCAATATATGCATATATTTTATAAAGATCTAATCAGACTAGTCAGCATATCTTTCACCTAAACATTTATTATTTCTTTGTAGTTATAACATTCAAGATCCTCTTTTCTGGCTACCCTTGAAATGTACTATACAATATTATTAGCTATTGCCACCCCAAGGCACTGGAAGTTACTTTTCTTATCTAACTGTAGCTTTGTACTAATTTACCAGCCTTTGCCTGGCCTGAATCTACCTCCCTTTCCCTGGCCTGCACCTACCTCCCTTTCCCTGCTTTAGTAAGCATTATTCTACTCTGTCTTTCTTTCTTTTTCCCTTTCTTTTTATTTATTTTAATTGACCCATGCTTATTGTACATAATTACAGAGTACAATATGATATTTGGATAGATTCATACTGTGTGCAGTGATCATATCAGGGTGTTTAGCATATCCAAAATTCTCTCAATAAAGTTGTTTAATTTTTCTTTTATGTAATTCACTTTCAAAGCATTTATTTTTTAAATAATTCCTAGGTTACCTGTTTACTTTCATTAAAGTATAATCATTTTACATAAAAATGGAAATATTTTAACTGTACAGTTTGGCTAATTTTTGCAAATCCACATGTCAGCACCCAGATCAAGAACTTTACCAGCAGTCAAGACACCCTTCTCACATTTCCATCCAATAATAATAATTCCCCCAAGTGAAATTATTTTTATGATTTCTAACAACATAGATTAATTTCTCCAATTATGTCTTATAGAAATGGAATACATGGTGTGTTTTAAAAAATTATATTCTAATTATTTTTTTATAATGAACTTTAGAAGCAGAATTTTCATTGTTTTAATAAATAGCCACACAAAATGTTTCTAGTTAAACTAAAAATCCATTGCTACCTTTAGGATTTCTTTTTTTTTTTTTTAAGAAAATGTAATTTTATTAATACTATTTTTTACATTCTAGGATGTTGTTGTGGAACAGTTAGGAGGGAGGGGGAGAGGGGAAAGGGAAGGTAATGGGATGGAAGGAGGAAGGAGGAGGGGTGGGGTTGAGGCCTGTGTCCTCCCCCTCATTCCCACAGAGGAGATCAGGCGGCTTCCGGCAGTGGCTTGGTCATTGCTGGGTTGGGTTCAGTTGTCAGGGGGTTCAAGGGGTTGTGGCAAAAGCACTCCCCCCCCACCATCCTAGCTTGGGAACCCAGGGCCCTTCTTGATGCAGCTGGGTGGTTATCACTGGGCTGGTTGCACATGTCATGGGGACATGGCCGAGGCCCTCAGCCCCCCACCACCCTGGCTCAGGAGAGCCCAGGAAACTTCCTGCAGTGGCTTGGTGTTCACCGCTGGGCTGGCTGCACATGTGGAAGGGCGTGGCTGAGGCCTGAGGTCCCCCACCACCCTGGCTGGGAGAGCTCCAGGAGCTTCCTGCAGTGGCTCAGTGGTCATTGCTGTGGTGGTAGCACGTGTTGGGGGGGTGTGGCCAAGGCCCTCATGCCCCACCCTCAGGATTGATTGTGGATATCGGGGGGCATTACAGAGGCCCCCAGCCTTCTCCCCTTTCTGGCTTGGTAGCCCAGGGGACTTCCAGTCTTTCTAGGTGTTATAGGTGTTCTTTGGTGAAATGAAACCTTTACTATTTACTATGAAACTGTCTCTGGTTGCAGGTACTTTTTCCTTGCAGTTCTGTGTTGGATTATTTGCTGTTCCTGCCATTTGAACTCTGCACTGGAACTAATTTGCTGTCCTTTGCTTACTTCTAAAATGGGGGAACTTCCTGTGGGGACCAGTACTTGAACTCTTTGGTTGAGCTAAATTGCTGCTTTGCAGCTGATTCCCTAGGGAAGGCTCTTTGTGCAGCTCAGTTTTCAATTGTTGACTTTATAGGTTCTTCCGGCTCTGGAGAGATCCAGTGCACCTGGGTTGTGTAGAAACTCTGGTCTTTTCATCAAATTGCACCCCATGCAATTCTATTTTCTTGACCAGTCTCCTCTGAGTGGTCCTTTGCTGATTGGGGTGCAGATCAGCTGTCTTTGCTGTGGCCCAGTGTTTTCCCGGTGGGCCCGTCTCCCCCACTGCCCATGCTGCAAACACTTCACATGGGACTTATGATGGATGACTCACCAGCCTCTGAGTGGCTCCTTTTTTTCAGTTTCTATGGCTCCTCACTCTGATGTGGACCTGCAGGAACCCTATTACTGGTCTTGCTGGCCTGCGGTCCACCATGGCCCTCTTTTCCCCTGCCACCTCCAAGCAACTTCATGTGAAGGGCACAGCTGTGGCTTTTGGTGGCTCCTGCTCCATATGCTCAGCAGCTCCAGCCTGGATGTGGCCAGGGGTTGAAACAGTCAGAGCAGTTTTTTCTTTCTGTCATTGTGACTTATCCTGCCTTCATGAACTCTGTAGGTCTCTCCTCTTCCCCTGAGCTCCAGCGGCCCCAGCTTGGCTGTGTTGCTTTTTTATAGTTGTAAATTGGTAGATTTGTGGGAGAGAATGATGCTGGGAACCATCTATTCTGCCATCTTCCCTTTGGAATTTCTTTATAGAATGTTTTATCATACAAATATAACAATTTTTGTCTTTCACTTGTATTTCTTCTTCTTGAAGTAATCAGTCAATCAATTTTTGTCTTATTGCTTGGCCCAGAACGTGTAAGTATTAAATAAAAACAATAAAAGTGGATATTCTTATTTTATACAATTTAAAGAGAATACATTTCACATTACCTGTAAGAGTGACTTTTGCTGTATGTCTTTAGTACCTAAACTTTACAATGATCAGAAAATTTCCTTCTAGTCCAAGGTTATTGACTGTTTTGTTTTGTTTTGTTTTAATTGTAAATGGGCTTTGAACCTTTCCAAAAATGTTTCTGTAGCTATTTAATGATCACATTTTTCCTTTAATCTCATGATGTAATAAGCTTAGTTTGGTCATGATTGAGTATTTCTAGTCCACTTGTGGATTTTCTTCATGAATATTGTGTTTAGGATTTTAGCATTTTTTCCCCATACTGAAGCTAGCCTGCAATTGCTCTTTATTTTACTGCCTTTGTTTGCTTTTTTATTCCAAGTTTATTCTGTCTTCCTAGAGTGAGGTGTTTTCCACTCCCTTTTCCACTCTCTTTTCTGCCAGAAAGACTTTCTACAAAATTAAAAGCTTCTGCCATGAAAATCAATAACTTTCAGCTCAAAACGCTAGTTTGTTTTCCTTCTCAAAAAATATTGAAATAGTGATTCAATTTCTTTATTATTAATAAGATACTTCAGCTTCCTGAAAGTTCTTTAATATTATCTTATATTTTTATTCTGTCTATAGATACCCACCTGTTTTCATGCTCAACAGAATTTAATTTTCTTTTACTTTCTCCTAGATAGGTCTCAACAGAAATTAGCTTATTTTATTGGTCTTTTTAAAGAATCAACTTTTAGCTTTGATATGCCATTTTTTTTGTCATGCGCTTCTAAATTCTAATTACACTTCTAAGTACTTTAAAATTTTCCATTTTTTAGAAACCTTTGAGTAAATTGGAACTTTCTTAATTTCTGATTGTATGCTATTATCATTTGTATTTATTGTACTGATCTTTGCGCATGATACCAATTCTTTACACTATGTTAAAATTACTTAGTTCTAGTACATATTCTAAGTATGCTTAAGAAGCACCATCTAGAATGGTACTGGGTACGTAGTCTGAGTTCAATAAATACATGCTGCATAAATAAATAAATAAATAATATTGAGCTTGTTGATTGTATTTTTAATTCCTCTGTATTTAACCTTTTCTTGGTCTGCTTCATCTATAAAATTTGAAAAATATATATTGAAAGCTCCCATATGACGGTAGATGTGTAAATTTCTCTCCATATTTCTATCAATTTTGCAAAGTACAGTTTAATAGTTTAGGTAATTATAAATAAATTTAAATGGTTTTTTATCTTCTTGGTGAAATAAAGATTTTATCATTAGGCAGTGACACTATCTATCCATGATGTTAGTATTTTTGTAAAGTCCATTTTTATATTAATATGACTACTATAGCTTTATTTCATTTAGTCATTGACTGTTTTTAAATATTCTTTTCTTTCAACTTTTTATACCTTTATATTTTATAAATAATTCTTGAAAAAGACTATAGCTGAATTTAAAGCACAGTTTGGCATTTTCTTGTAACCTAACAGTTCTTATGATTACTAATGTATTAGTCTTCTTTTCATTACCTTACTTTGTACTTTCAATGTGTCTCACTTTTGCCAGGCTTCATTTTCTTTTCTTCCCTGACTTTACTGTTATATTTTAAATTTACATGTTTGTTTTCTGTTCTCATTTGTCTTCCTTCTATTGGCTTAGAAGGTACACATTTATTACTATTTAGTTTTTGCCCTTGAAATAGTAATGTACATATGTAATATAGCAAACTATAAATCAATCAGTATCTTAGCCAACCTACTCACACCCACAAACAATACAAGAACTTTAGAATACTTTGTCTTAGATCAGCCTGAAGCAGCTTGCAATATCGTGGTCTGGTGTTTTGGTTTTGCCCTTATTTAAAGCTTCATAAAATAATTGCTATTCTTTTATAAAGACTTTATTTTTAAATTTAGCAACTATTTTCTTCTTTGTTTTTCACACCATTACTTATGGGATCTCAGCTTTTTCATCTAGAGACATTTTTCTTCATTCTGTTGTAGGCTGCCTGCAGTTTGTAAATCCTTTTAATGGAAATTGGTTTGGGGTAAAATTTACTCATTTTATCTATCTCTAAAGTCTTTATTCAAACTTACCTCTTGAAATATAATTTTGCTGTGTACACACTGGTAGTTAAGGCCTATTTTCCTTTTGTATTTTGAGGGTATTAATCCTCTTCTGGCTTCCCTTATTTCTGCTGAGAAGTTGGCTGTCGGTCTAATAGTAATTCACATGTAGTTATGTCTTTCCTTTCTGACAGATTTCAAAATATTCTTTTATGTGTCTGGTATGGCTTTCTTCTTATTTGTTGTATTGACCTCCATTGGGCTTTCTGTATTTTATCAGTCCTATAAAGTGTTATGACATCTTTTTCAAATATTGCCTCTTTTGCATATGCATATTAGTCTCTCCTGCTACACTCTGATTCTACATAGATTAGGGCTTCTCCCTGTATACTTCGTGGCTTGTTAATATCACCTGCACATTTTCCGTCATACCATTTATCTGGTCTTCATTCTCAGTAATATCATCAAAGTTCATTAAATCTTTTAAATTTCTCTTTAATCTGCTCTTTAATATGCCTATTGAATTATTATATATCTAAAAGTTCCATTCGAATTTTTTAAAAATATCATCTCTTTTTCACCAGACATTAATATTTTCTTATACAGCCTTCACCATAATATGTATTTTCCATATATTGTATATAAGACTTGTTGCTTTATCAAATAATCGACTGTTTGCAGTCTGAGTACTTCTTATTTTGGATTTATTGTTTTTAAGACACTTTCTTAATATGGAGTTTTCTCTTTATTGTGTGTGCACTGTGTGTGTGTGTGTGTGTGTGTGTGTGTGTACTCATTTTCTTGGAACCTTGAAGTAAATACTTGAGGCCTATGTTTAAAGTGCATAACTCCAGAAAGAGTTTGCTTTTTATTCTGTCTGTAATATATGGTCATTAACAACACCAGACCACTTTATGATTAGACATTTTTAATAGATCATTTAAAATTGTTTTCTTTTTAACCTAATGACATGGCCAAAACAGGTTAGTACATAACCCTCTCTTAGAGGGCATATTTTATTCCAAAGTTTACCAAGAGATTTTAATAGTTTGGAGTTTCTGGCTTTATTTCATATGTCTCTGACCTTTCATCTTGTTTAAACCCTGGGCTTTGCCTCCTGTCCCCTAGATCTGAACCTTTAGTTAAAACCAAGGCTCTAGGTAAACACTAATTATCAGATCAAATTCTAACTCTAGTGTTTATGTAACAGGCTGAAAACAAGTGACTCCCATTTTGTTAAACTTCTAAATTAGAAAAGGGGTTTTTTTTCCTTACTCTTGTAACCCAAACTGCATAGCTTGCATCTGGACATAAGAATACAATGATTCTTGTTCACATGATACCTAGAACAGTGACTTTTGCTCACACTGTACTCAGGATAATTATAGAAGAAATAATTATAGAAGAAATACCCAGGTGGCTATTCTTTACTAGCTTACCATCAAGATTTTTTTTTTTTTTTTTTTTTTCCTTTTTTTGTCTTTTTTTCGTGTCGGGCAACGGACTGCAACCCTCAGTGTTGCGCCTGTACCGGACCGGGACCGGCAACGGGATCGCAACCTTCGGTGCTGCGCCCGCCCCTCGCTCAGCCAGTGAGCGGGAACCGGTCTGTATGTGGGATCCGAACCCTCGGCGGGAGCGCCACCGCACTCCCAAGCGGCGCACTGTAGCAGTGCGCCACCAGGCCGGCCCACCATCGAGATCTTTTTGAAGTTAACAGGAACTGAATCCATGACTTGACTTTATGGAGGATGGTCACCATGAATCAGCTCCCACCGTATAAGTTCCTTGATGTTTATCTGCAGTTTTATGATTATGCCTGCACATCCCTTCTTAGATCACCACGAATCAGGCCCCCCTACCACCTATCCATACAAAACCCTTTGCAAGTCTGGGAAAAGTAGAGATGGTCTTTGACACATAAGTCTACCATTACCCCAGGCTGCCGGCTTCCTGGTTAAAGGCTACCTTTCCTTACACCAACACTTGTCTCTCAGTTATTGGCTATTGAGCAGTGAACAAATGGGCTTTTGGGGTTTTGGTAATGTTTGCAACCCCTATGGATCTGAGCTTCTTAGATTCTGGTTTTGAATTGTATTCCTTTCTGCCAACTGGTTTAGCCATGCTTTACATTTTTCTAAAAAAAATTTTTGACAAACCTCATTCATAATTCTTGATATTCTGAATTAGGAAGGATTTCTCTACATATCAAATTTAAGATACTGTTACACATAAAATTTCTCCACTGAGATTTTTCCTCAACAATTATATTTTTTATTCCCAAGTTTTTCATTTGTTTTTTCATAAACATTTGCTCTTAATTCCCTATACTTGTTTTGTAATTGTATTATACCTTCTGTTCTCTAAAAATAGCAAGAATACTTGTTTTATTGATACTTCTTTATTGTTTTACTGCTTACTTGTGTAGAGTTTCTTCAAACTGTTGGGATTGGTGAGAGGGAAAAACCCTAAAAGAGTCGGATAATAAAATTGTGTCTTGCTTTGCAATCCTTGTGAGGGTTTTCTGACCCTGAAATATGAAAATGATTTCGAATAGTTTTAAAAAAGCAAAAGATGTGCATAATGTAACCTCAAAATATCCTCAATTACATCTAAAAGAAACCAACATGTTCTGTAACAGTTACACGGTAGAGAAGTGCAAATTGATTTCCTCTGACACCATCACTTACTCTAAGCTTGCATATAGTGCATCCAAACAGTCCATCCATCTTACAGTCCATCCATCCTACAGTCCATCCATCCTATAGTCCATCTATATCTGTTCTCTTTATAAGGGGGCCATATGAGCTACTAGAGGGCACCCTGTGGGCAGAACCACCTGAGTTGTACAATGCCCTACTTTTAGGCTTGTTGAGCTCTCACTAGGTCAGTGCTAGAGAAGAAAAAAACAGATTTTTCAAGTAGAGAGGGAGAAGTGATCTGGTAGCTGATGCTAAGGAGAAGTTACTCTTTGATTACATCCACATACTGCTAGAGACTTCAAAATATCAACAATCATGATAAAGAGGGTAAGGTTCAAACTTCTCCCTGGTAATGGTCTCTTTCTTGTCAAGACATCTTTGATACTTATTTTCTGAGCATTTCATTGGTGCAACATGATTTTTTTGATAGGTGGTATGTGTGAAAATATGCATTATTTCACCCCTCTGTGCCTACCTTCTATACACTTTTTTGAATCCACTGATAAAGAGAATGGTGTCCTGACTACCTATTAGCCATATGTACTTTGTGTTTGCTTTTAGAGAAAAGAATTTAGGATACCCAGTGAACCTGTCTGCCACTTTTGTGCTGGTTTACATCTCAGCATGTTCTGTTTCTTTCAAACCTGTAGCTATGGAAACATTTATCATTTTTCTTGCTTTTCATGCAATAGTCGGGCATAATGTTTCCTTTTATTTAGGGACATTTAGTGGTATGAGATGGTGAAATGAACTCAAATTCTGAATGAAGGCTCAGACAAGCGTTATAGTTCCTGAAAGTACCTGGAACTGCTAATCATCATGATAAACAGCCCACTGTAAGATGGTACAAGATGTATAAACGACTGTCACAAGCAGCTTTTGAATTGCAATTGCCTTTTGTAATGTTAACAGTTTACCTGACCAAATGCCAAAATGGGGGAAATTAGAATGAAGAGACTGTTATGCTGAGATCTTGCTTTCTCTTGATTTAATATAAAGTGCATAAAATGTGCCAAAATAAATTTATTTTGAATCCATTCCAATTTCAAATCTTTTATATCTTTTTTTCCCCTTTGGGACATTGTAGCATGGGTATCAATAGTCCATGAAAAATTTATGAGTAGGGAAGACCTCTTTTTTTTTGGAGTCTGTATTTGGAGTACACTGTTGATGAATAACTGACATAGAATATAGTAGTACCTGAGGGTAGATTTACTCTTGACAGCAATTATTTGAGGTGGAAAAAGTTGTTTTCAGTTTATAGATGAGGAAATTAAGGTTCAGAGATGTTTTAAAAATGTACATCAGAGCAGTACAATGTATATTTTCTGACACATTATAAGTACACAATATTTGTTAATCTGCTTTCTTTCTGATCAGCCTCTCAATTTGGAGGTTCTATTTAGTTCTACTATGTATTTTTTTCAAACAGAAAAACTGTCTGAAATTTTGTGAAGGTCATTTGGGAATTGTGTGAATGCCATTTGGGAGACTATTTCTGCAGAAAACATAAACAGATTCTCCTTATGCCCTCCTAATTCCAATTGTTTGTTGTTGTTGTTGTTGTTGTTGGACTTGTGGACAGGTTTCTAGACTCGGTTACTATTTTATAACCAAACGAATTTGGGTACAAGTAAGAGAAACAAAACAAAAGAAATGTCAACTGTTTTAAATCCACTTGTTGGGGCCTAGAAAGCTATACCCCAAAGTGAAGGCCTCAGGAGCAGCCTCAAAAGCAAAGTTTTCCTCTGACCTTCTCCTGCCCTCCTGTCTCTCAGCCTCATTCTCCCCTGAGGCAAGTCACAGAAACTAGAATCCCTCCTCCCCAAGGCAGGCCATACTAAAGTCTAATCCTCCCAACTGGCTCCCTGTTTTGGAGCTAGCCATAAAATTCTCTGACCTACCTTGTCTGATTGTAGGTCATAAGACCCTATTCCAGAAAGAGCCCTGCCCCATACCCTGAAGGAATGAATGCCACACAGGAAAGCCAAGAAGAATCTGAACAGACAAGCTTTGCTGGGTTTCCCTGCTCAGTCTATTAGCATTAGGTCATACTTTTTTGCCCAATCACATTTCTACACGTCTGTGCCTGCTTCATAGAACCTAAACATAAACAAAAATATGGATAATTTTCCCTATGTCTTTGAGTTTTCATTCTGAAAGCTCCCGTGTCATGTACAACTATGATATAATAAAATTTGTTATGCCTTTTCTTCATACTAATCTGTGTTTATTGGATCATTTTTCACAGAACCTTCAGAGGGTTGAAGGGGATGTCTTCCCTTGGCCCCTACGCACTAAAGCACATGTATATGACTCAAAGGAGAACATTTCAAGACCTCATTTAAAATTGCTTTTAGTTGTTTTCAAATCTTGCTGAACATCAGAATCACTTACATGTGAAATGCTGTCATTCAAACCCCAGTCCTCTGCTGGAGAAGCGACAGTAAGCCCAATGGGTGGAAGCGCAGAGCCTGAGTCAGACAACCCAGGATTGCACTCTGACTCTTCTCTAATTAGCTCTTAAACCTTCAATTTTCTCATCTGTATAAAGGGGTTAATAAAAGTGTATGATCTCTGCATGTGGTTTACATGAAACGATACCTGTAAAGACCTTAGAACTGTGCCAGGCACACAGAAAGCTCTAAATAAATGTCAGCTATTGATATTCTTTACATTTTAAAAAATCACAAGGCCAAGACTATGAAAAAACTATTGTTCTACTTTGCATCTACTACTAATTTGGCTTTTAGATTAGAGATTTGCTGCAATAAGGCAAGGTTGCTTCCAGCAGAAGTGCCAGCCCGGGAGAGATAACACACACACACCACACACACATACACTCACACTCTGACAAACACTTATGGACTTGCACATACATTCCAGAATGAAGGAAAGAAAATGGTAGATTTAATACCAAGATTAATGCAACTTTATTATTGATATACCTTATACTACAGTTAAAAGACACAAATTGCAAGACAGAATAAGAGCCCCGGCAGGATGCAACCATGTGGTTTAGGAGCAGATAGTCCTTTATTCCTCAGAAAATCCTGAGCAGATCTCTCTGCTACCTTATATATAATAATACCATTGTACCTGTGTTAGTCCATTTCCATTGCTTATAATAAAACACATGGAACTGTATTTTATAAAGAAAATGAAATTTATTGCTTACAGTTTTGGAGACTGGGGGAAGTCCAGGGAACACGTCTGGTGACGGTTTTCTTTGGTGGTGGCTTTACAGCAGTGCAAGGGTCTCACATGGCAGAAAACGGTGGAGCAGAAAGAGCAAGAGAGACAGATCTCTTCATTTACACTCCTTTTAAAGCTCTCCAAACCACATCCATGACAACCATTTTTAATCCATTCACTATGGTATGGTCCTACAATCTAATCACCTTTTCAACATCCCACCTTTCAATTACCAAAATAGGATTTCTCACACTCAACACTTGCAGTGGGAATTAAGTTTTGGGGGGACATTCAAACCCAAGGCAGTACCCATGATGATTAAGTCAATAAGCAATAGTGTATCTACATATCTACATTCAGAATTTTTTCTTAAATGTGGTAGAATACTTGTTAATAGATTTTTGAAACTTTTATCTAAATCATTGTATTTTTAAAACTTGTATTTTAAGAGATATTTATAAAAACCAAGGTATCTCGACTGACATGCCTTAAATGAGCTAGGTGGCCAAAGATTTAATGATGACAATGTAGAAGAAAAGCACCTATATTTATATGGGACTCTCACTTATATATATTTATATTTTGTTCTAGGACCGAATATAATTAGGTCAAACATCAGGCTTTTATCATTTTCAAAATCTTCAAACAGCACATCTTTTTTTGTTGCTTCCTTCTTCATCTCCTAATTAAATTCTTGCATGTGATTAATTAAGGCTGTAAACACCTAGCTCTAATGTTCACAGGTACAAGTCTATAAAGAAGTTGTCACTGAGCATGTCAGAAGCAAGTATAGTTTGATGACTTTTAACGTACCTGTGTAAGTACATTGTGTAGCTGTGAATAAAAGATTCTAGGTAACAGTTGTTTCAACTCCCACTTCTTTGTAATCTTGAGTCATACTTTTCACTTTTAACACTTGACTTGACTCTAATGAGACACTGCATATTCTTTCTTTGAAGGTGAAATCTCAGGATTAAAAAAAGATATTTTAAGTCACATGAAAGACCAAATATTTTCTGTGTGAGACAAATGTACAAATTAACATGTCAATTTTTGCATCGGATGATCCTGAAAGTTAATGCTTTGTAAGTTGGTTACAGGTATCTAAATTCTCAATCATCCATCTGGTCTAACATTCTACAACTTTAATGTGTGTGGACATTACAAGAGAGTGTTCACAATAAAGATTCTGTAGTTTCATTTTTGAACTTTGATTCGGTAGATTTCTTGTGGAGTAGGAGTAAGGAAGTTAGTACTTTTACCAATTGTCTCAAGTAATTCTGATGCTAAGGGCTCATTGACTGAGAACTACCCTCTGAAAAGCCCTGGGTTAGCCTTATCAGAAGCTCTGTGTGCCCAGTGGTTAGAAGGCCACTTTAGACTCAAAATTAAAGAATTTAAGCACCCAGCTTATTTTCTCATATGAACAGGTTACTTTAGGCAAAACCCCATTCTTTCTGAAGAAAAGATGGCAAAAGCAACATAATCCTATGAAAGGCAAACACCTAGACCATCTTCCCAGTTCTTTCCGCTAAACCGCTGCCCCCACGCTGCTCCCAGATCCTGGGGTTGGATTGTGCCTCCGGATGGACAGTCCCAGGTTTTGTCCAAATATGACTGTGTCTAAGAAGGCCAGCTTCAGCAGCAAGGAATTTTGAAATCTATGTTTGCATCACATTTACTGATGTTCTCTTGGCCAAAGTAAGCCCAATGGCAAAGCCCAGGATATTGTCAGAGGGGACTGTATAAGCGTGTGGATACCTGGAGGCTTGTCATTTGGAACCATTCCTGGAAGAGTGTACCACAAGAAATATACATTGTGGAGTCCGGGAAAATGGCGACGGGTCTGGAGCACCCGTGTCAGGAAACAGCGCGATCCTGAGAGCTGAGTGCTGT
>NW_007736412.1:55157-64826 GCF_000696425.1 Galeopterus variegatus | reverse complement strand
GTCCCATGGCTCCTAGGCATGGAGTAAGTCTGAGAATGGGTGAGAGGGCACTCGGCAGGGTCAGCGGCCAAGACCAAGGGCCAAGTCCACGGGCAAGGGCACAAGCATGAGTAGCCAAACTGCAATGGAGGGAAAGTCAAGCATAGAGGTGTCTGGGCAATTGTGGGGACTTGGGTTTTAGAGGCAGAACTGTGTCCCCCTGAAATTCATAGGTTGAAGCCCTATGGCCCCCACCAGCTCCGGACCTCAGAATGTGACTGTATTTGGAGATATGGTCTTTAAAGAGGTGATTAGGTTAAAATGAGTTCATTAGAGTGGGTGCTAATCTAGTCTGATTGGCATCATTGTAGAAGAAGGGACATCAGGGACGCATACAGAGGAAAGGCCAGGTGAGGACACGGTGAGCAGGTGACCACCTGCCAGCTCCTGGAGCCACTTAACACTTCCTCTCGAGAATTGGCTTTTCCTTTTATCTTCCTCCTCCCAACCTCTAGCTCAAGGCTGAGCATGTAGTAAATAATTCATATTTGCCAGATGAGGAGACAGGCCTCAAGGGAACCAAACCTGCCAACACCTTGATCTTAGACTTCCAGCTTTAGAACTGTGAGAACACAAATGTGTGCTGTTTAATCCCCCCGGGCTGTGGCATTTAGCTGCGGCAGCCTGGGCAGACTCTACTGGGGCTAGGGTGTCCTGGTCTCGACGTTGCTCATCACCAGTCAGATGGGTGTGTTACTGAGGGTTCTCCAGGGAAACAAAACCAACAGGATACCTATACAAATATAAAAGATGGATTTATTAGGGAAATTGGCTCGCACGATAATGCAGGCTGAGAAGTCCCACGATAGGCCATCAGCAAACTGGAGACCCTAGGATGCCGGTAGTGTTTCTCAGTCTGAGTCTGAAGGCTTCAGAACCAGAACCAGGGAAGCCAATCGTGGGACTCTCAGTCAGAGGCCAAGGGCCTGAGCGCCTGGAGGAGCCACTAGTGTAAGTCCTGGAACCCAAAGCTAACGAGTCTGGAGTTCTGATGTCCATGGACACGAGAGCAGAGTGTGTCCCAGCTGCAGTGGATAGAGAGAGAGTCACCTTTTTCTCTTTTTTTGTTCTCTCTGGGACCCCAGCAGATTGGAGGGTGCCCACCCATGTTGAGGGCGGGTCTTTCCCACCCAGTCCACTCAGGCCCACATGCTAATCTCGTCTGGAAACAACCACACAGACACACCCAAAAATAATGCTCTACCAGGTTTTTAGTTATGCCGAATCTAGTCAAGTTGACACCTAAAACTAACCATCATAGCAGGTCAAAGCTGGGTTGAGCTGAGTTAAGGATATAAAGTTGGGAATGTCTTCCTTATGCTCAGGAAAGAGTGGACAGAAGGCAGCTCTGAATGTCCCCAGAGTCCCCGGACCCCTCAGATGTGGTCTTGGCCTCTGGGGAACGATGGCTCCTCCCCTGCTGACCTCGCCCTGGGCCGGGCCCTCTGCATTTCCGCTGGCTGTCGAGGAGAAGGATGAGATAGAGACTTGTCATTCAAGCACTCTCCAAGCCACCAACGTGGCTGCATTTTGGGTTCGAGTTGGGCTTGGTTAAGACAGAAAACCCACCTTCATTTGACACTGGTTGCTTGGGGTCAGGTTAAACAAGTGCACTGGTGTGGTTCACTTTGCAGTGGGTTGGGATGGAGTGATGTGCATGGGTCAGTGGGCTGAGTCTGACAATCCCTACATACCCAGTTTCTAGGTGACCATTAGTCAAACAAGAGAATTTTTCTCATGCAACTGTTTGCTTTTATGTTGAATGTATTTTATGCCCAAAACACCAGCAGAGCAGTGACAACTTTAATTCAACATAATAATTCATCATTGTACAGTCTTGTAAGTTGCAATGTGCTTTACCATCTACATCCTCATCCAGGAGGCATAAGCACCCAGAGAGACAGGCAGGATGCATATGCGTTACCCCCGTCTTCCAGCAGAGGGAAAGAATCAATGAGTCTGTGATCTGGAGCTCCCTCCTCTGCTCCTGCACTCTCAGTTTCTTGGTGTTTGATTTCCATGAATAACACTTTCCCATTGAACTGCCTGGCTTTATAATACATGTGCTGTGGAAAGAGCCATGCTGACCCACTCTTTAGCCAGCTGTAGGCACAACCTGGGATGCATGCTGACCCTATGTTCTGCAGCTGTAGGACAAATCCCTATTGCACAAATCCTTACCCGGGGACTTGAAAAAGGGACTCTGGCACTCAAAAGTGAGCCTCAATCTCACTGTGAGTCAGAATCACCTGGGAGCTTTAAAAAACTACATGTCTGGGCCCCACCCAGAGATTTGCTTCTGATTAGTTGCTGTTATTTTTAAGCTCTCTAGGGGATACTCACAGACAGATAAGGTTGAGTTCCATTGGGCCAAGCTGTGGCCCATTTTACATCTGGTCACCAGTTAAGGAAGCTGCCCCTTTCCAGGCACTGGACATTAGGAGCATCGTTTCTCCTCAGCAACAGCACTGGCTGCTCCTTGTACTAAATCTGTGGGTCTCCCGTGATGTGCCTGGTTCACCAGGGGTAAAAGGAAACGGGATGCCATGCACTCTCATCTAAGGAGAACTGAGCTATAGCCAAGACTAGGTCTCCACTAAGGAAAAGCTGGAGGGGACAAATCCCACCCATGGCAAGGGAACAAGGAGAGACTTGGCTGATGGCTGCCACATTGAATAGCTGTTAAGCCACCCCCCACCTTTCTGTGTCCAACCTGAAACCTCAGCAGCTGGCTTCAAGTGAGGGACGCTGAAGAGGCATGCCTGGCTGCTGCTAACCCTGCCTGGGAGGGACAACCCGTCTTCTGGCCCATGACCGACTGCTTGCTGGCATGGCGGCCTTTGCTGGGCCGGCTCCTGACTGATCCCCAAGGTGTCAGCCTGGTGCGAGGGCACGCGGAGGTGAGGGCGGGCCAGCGAGTCTTCTCAGAGGAGCAGAACTTGCGCTGGGACTCAGCAGGTGAGCGGCAGATCGCAGAGGTCAACATAGGAGGAAACAAGAGCCAGCCAGGACTAGGGCAAAAGTTTTGCTCCCCGCATTTGGGTTTCATCGGCTCAGTGCAGGAAGGCAGAGAACCGGCCGGTGCAGGCCACGGCAACAGGCTCGGTGGGCATCTGGCTTCCTCAGATGCTGGGTGCAGCTGTGGCTATGGGCACGTGGGGACCCTAAGCTGTTGCAGATACTACAGCCAGGACTGAGGACACCCACAGCGACTCATGGGTGTACTCCTTGGTCCTGCTTCATTGTCATTATCACATCAGCTTTCAAAGGTATCGTCTCACCATGTTGAGAAGCAAACAGGACGAGGACCACTGTCCCCATTTGACAGAAACAGAAACTGAGGCTCAGAGAGATTAAATGACATGGCTAGCAAATGATAGAGCAGCAACTGGAAACCTGATTCTGGGCTCTGGGCATTAGGGCTTGCAGTTTCCTTTTAGACCTCGGACACATTTGTGAATGAGGCTGAGATAGCTCTCAGGGACATGACCGTCAAGACAGCTGCACCTGGCCCTGTGGCCCACTGGCAAGGGCATTTTAATCCCACACTCACTATGAACCGTGGTCAGCACCTTGCTCTGTTAATTCATCTAATCCTCACAGCAGCATCTCCATTTTGCGGGCAAGGAAACGAATGCACACAGGTTAAGTAACTCCCCAGTGAATGGTCCCTGCTCTTAACATGAGGCCCCATCGCCTGCCAAGCAGGCTGACTGCAGAGAGCAGGGACTTTGTAATCAGACAAACATGAATGCAAACCTGGTGCTGCTTGCTATGTGTTCACTGCATGACCATCTGAGCCTGCGGGTCTGCAGCTGGAGACCAGGTAGACTGGGAGGACACTGAGGCAGCCAGGTGGTTGTGAAGGTAGAATGAGGTCACCCCTGCAAAGCACCCAGCACAGGTCAGGGACCTGGTCATGTTCGATCTGCATTATGCGAGTCTTTCTGAGCAGGCCAGAGGGGACAGGAGTGCGAGGTGTGGTCTCCTCTGATCCTGTGCAGTGCCCCACACAGCACCCTCTCGGCCAAAGCAGAGCATCGAACTGCACATGTGGCATTAAAGAACGGCTGTGACAGAACCAGTGGTGGGTGGGGAGTTAGACAGTAATAAATTAAACAATGTTTCCAGCTTGTATGGTTTCACTGTGACCTCCCAGGAACAGATTTCAATATAAATAATTTACCCGGGAAAGGGATATTGAACCTGCCACTAGGAGTTGCAAGGATATTAACAAACTCTTTGTTTGTGAACCAAAGAGAGACATCCCATTGGAAAGCAGGAACCCTGGACTGGGTGTCTGAGGTCCTGGGCCTCTGTCCTGGCTTGGCCATTGGGCAGCAAACCCCTTCACAGCTCTAGGCCTCCCTGTCATGTCTGATCAGGCCAGGAAACCTCAGAAATGTTTTCCTTGTCCTTCTCTTGCTTCTTGCTAGCTTCTCCATGGACACTGAGCACTTTGCCAAGTCACACCAACTGCAGGTGGCCTGAGAGGCATTTCACACACAGCATTACAGAAAGAAAATGTCCTTTTCCCAAGTGTTACTTTGAACAGATGAAAACTAATTCGAGTGGTTTTTCAATCCAAGGGAAGCCAGAGGCAAGTGGACAGGAGGGCGAAGTGAACATTGTAACTGCTGGAACCCTGTGTGGTGACGTTAACCCTGTCCCTAAGACGGCGTGGGCGGAGGCGGCAGCTGCAGTTACCCTACCCAATGAAAGGTGCTGGGGCTTGTCCTTGTTGGTGCCTCTCCAGACCTCCCGCCCTTTGTTTCAGGCAGGGTTGGCGTCCCAGGCCCGAGGATCATCTCTGGCCTTTCATCAGGACGGCCGCCCTCACTACAAGCTGGAATCCTGCTGCTGAGCCCCGTTGCCAGAGCCAGCGACGTCTTTCCCCAGCTGGCCCGGCCCTCTGCTTCCAGCGCCAGCTCATGATTGGGTTCTCTTTTGCTCTTTAGAAGCTGTTTTCATTGTCATCTCTAAGTTATAACCATGCCTCTGTTCCAGGAGAGAATGTGACCACAACACACTTGTGGTCAGACACGTGTAGCTGTGGCATAGAAAATCGACTCAGGACACAAGAATTCTCTCTCTCCTTTTCCACTTTCTTCCATTTGGCAATGTTTCTCGAGCCCGTGCTATGAGGAGGAAAGTCACAGAGAGACAAAGGGGTGGGGAGAGAAGACAGAGCCTGTGCTCCCAGTGGGAGATACAGAAACATCAGCTGATAATTCCAAGGCAGTACATTAAATAGTATAACAGAAGAGAGACAGGATGCCAGGGGGTGCAGAGACAGGGTGTGCTGCCCAACTGTGAAGTGACTAGGGAGGGGGCCAGCAGAGCTTCCGGAGGAGCAGACGCTGAGCCAGGCTGTGAGAACAGGCAGGGTGTGGAGGTGCATTCCAGACAGTGGGTGCACAGCAGTGAGCCAGAGAGTGCAGGGCACAGCCACAGCCACGGGAACAGCTAGGCCAGAGCTCAGCGTGCAACCTGGGCTGGCTCCGAAACAAGGCATTGACATGGGCTGGACAAACTGTCATGGGCCCAGAGCACCATGCAAAGAACAGGAGCTGTGCCCCAAAGTTTCTCTGGAGCCACATCACGCAGGGTCTAGTGGGGAAGATGACAGGCTCCCAACAGGTATTTCAAAGGAGGGGATTTAATATAGGGGATGAGAGCAGAAAGGAATGGAGGGAGCCCAAAGGTGGTAACTGCAGAAGGTGGCCACCAGCTGCAGGCCTGTGGACCAATGAGAGGAGGTGATATATGAGGACCTAGAGGCCCAGAGAGGGGCACACAGAGTGTTCAGGTCCCAAGGAGGGGGCTGCCCAGCTGCTGCTGGTGTCTCAGGCCATACCTGGAGTGTCAAGAGAAACCAGGAGCTGGTCGCCACTGCTGCCATGAGAGCAACTCAGAAAGTTTATCTTCCACCAGACAAATATTTGAAGACAATAGCTGAGAGAATGAATCAGAGATGTGCAAGCAATTGTGGTTCAACACAAGGAGCCCAGAATGTTTGGTTTTCAGCCCAAAGAGGCGCTAGCTGAGCGTGTGTGAACAGCAGGCTGGTGGCTTGAGACCAAGGGGGAAGCTGGCGGCTGCCTCAGACTCTAGACGGGAAATTTTCAGGAGGGTGATGAGCCTGTGGACAGAAAAGCAAGTGCACTCCAGGAAGGAAGGTGGAGTTGTGTGCTCAGAGTGAGACACCAGCCCCTCTGGACGCCATGCTTGGGAGGATCGGGGGATTCCCCAGGTGAATCAGTTAATACGACCTTGTTGAGAGAATGAAGGCTAGATTGGCACAGGTGTGGCCCTGGAGACACTCTGATCAAGAACAGACCTGATATGGACTCCCGGGCATCACCTTCTCATTGGGAAGGTGACCGAGGCCAGACAAGACAAACCTCACCCAATGTCACCATGCACAGACAGGGCAGCGGGCCAGAGCAGATACTGAGCAGACAAGCTATGTGCCTGTGGCCACAGACTTGATGCAGTAACTGAGACGGTGGAAAGTAACAAGGCTGTGGGAAATGACAACAGAACATTATGATAAGATTGCTAATGAAGCCCCCGTAGGAGCTGGCCAGGGTTGCAGTAACAGAGTAGCTCAGACTGGGTGGCTTAAATCACAGAAATGGATTTGCTTATGTTTCTGGAGGCTAGAAGGCCAAGATCAAGGTATGGTGGGCTGGTTTCCTCTGAAGCCCCTCTCTTTGGCTTGCAGATGGCATCTTCTCCCCATGTCCTCATGTGGCCATCCCCCTGTGTGTGTCAGTGTCCTTATCTCTTCTTATAAAGACACCAGTCATATTGGATCAGGGCCCACCCAAATGACCTCATTTTAGCTTAATTACCTCTTTAAAGACCCTAACTCCAAATAGCCACCTTCTGGGGTACTGGGGGTTAGGACTTCAACATATGAATTCGAGGGGGACACAATTCAGCCCATTAACACCCCCTGAAATCAGGGACCATGTCTTGTATTTCTAATGTTCTTTTTATACAGTTCATTCCCAAGCCTCAACCATCACTGGTCCACATTAACTGGCTAGAAAAAAACAGTTAAGACCCAGGCCCAAAGCATCCCTTCTTTGTCCTGTTGACTTCTGTCACTTTTTCAGGGCCTAGACTGGCCCATGGTATCATTCCAGGCTCATGCCTAAAAACACGGCTTGAGTGAATCACTCTTAGTAGGCCACAAAGTATTTGTGAATGAAATCTATTGAAACCCTGCATATTAATTATTCATGCAATTTCTGTGTATAGAATGATAATGTTGTGTTTTTTTCCTGGAAGCCTAGTTAGATTTCCCTCCCCCCCCCCACTGGGAGGTAGATATTAACGATCTTCGGAGAGAAAGTTAATAATTCATTTTGATGCGTCCCTGCAAATGTGTGTCTGTCGATATTTTAAGAGGTTCAAAGAAGGAAGTAATATGACATGTTCTTTTGCCACTAGGTCCTCTGGAGAAGGCAAAGGAAGCTTTATCCAATCAAGAAAACTGCTGGAGTTCTTAAACTTTTTTGAAGCATGAATACTCGATATAGATATCTTTATGTTTTCCCTGTTGGATTTCTCATTTTAAATGGGCTTGAAGACTTGTTTCTTATTTTACTGGACATGCAAAATACATGCTGAAGCTTGATGTTATACCCAAACATAAAATATCATACATTTTTAATCTCATAGGCCTTTAAAAACCAAATTCATCAGAAATAATTCAAACTTGCCTTAGAGCTTCTGATTGCCAAGGGTTTCAAAAAGATTACAGTTTTGCTCTGTATGCCTAAAGAGAGCCCTTATATTGCTAATAATAATGGCTAACATTTATAAAGTTCTTATTCAGAGCCAGGCACTCTGCTATGTATCCTTCCATCCATCGTTTTGGTTAATTCTCATAGTAACTGTGAGGAAAGCACGATTATATCTCCATATTCCCAAAGCTTGGAGAGCTCCATAACATGCCCGAGATCATACAGCTAGAAAGTGTTGGAACCGATAGTCATACCCAAGTCAGTCCAACCTTCACAGCCTGGTGTCACGTGACTGTCATGGAACGGGAGCGGTGGGATCCCCTATTCTGTCAACAGACATCTACTATGTGCACTAGGAGTAGACACTGTGCTAGATACAATTTATGCAAAAATGGGGAAAAAAAACTGTCTTTGTCTTCCAGAAGCCCCGAGCCCAGAAGAGGAAGGTAACCCTGTACGCAGTAGACTTGCCCACGACACGATGAGTGCCCCACAGGGCGGTGTGTGAGAACCGAGGAACACCTGACTAATTCCACCAGGGGAGTGGGCCAGGCGTCCAAGAGGGGGTCACTGACATTTGCCCTGAGTTTAGAGGAATTAGCAGGAATTTGCTAGGTGAAGGAGGGAGGTAAAAAGCATGAAGGACAGAGGGACCAGAGCTGAGAAAGGGCATGGCTGGACTGAGAACAGCGGGGAGCTCTGATGTGGAGAATGACGGAGGTCACCGGCTTGGGAGGCTGGTGGGTGCCGACATGGTCAGCTGAGGTCAGGCATGGAGAGGGAAGAGCACGGGTGTAGTTAGGGAGTGTGGAGTTTCCAGGGCCTGCAGGACTTTCCAGGGAGAGACTGAGGATAAGGATGGGATGGAGGCGTGGCTTTGGGCATCATCCATACACAAGGGACAGGAGAAGCTAGAGCAGTGGATGAGGTCACCCAGGGGAGATGGGGGACACGAAACGAAAGGCTGCAGATGGGAGCTCTAGAGAGGACAAGACACGGGGGAAGGTGGAGACGGTGGAGCTGGACAGGGAGGCCAGGAAGACCCTTGCCGAAGAGGTCGGGGGGAGCCGGGACAGGCTCTGAGACTTGGGAATCGTCAACAGTCCGATGCTTCCTAGGATGTGTGGAGGACAGGGGCGGGAATGGTCCACTAGTGCCGTGTTTCAGCAAAGTGTCAGGGCTGAGGAGGGCAAGTGTGACTGCGGGGAGACTCGGGCGTGCTGGTGAGCTGAGAGGTGGGCGCAGCGGCGCAGGAGACGGTGCTGTTAAAGCCGAGCTGCGGGCGCCGGTGCAGGGCGAGCCACCAGGGCCGGGAGCTGCGCACAGGGGGTCGCGCAGGAACTAGGGAAGGAGGGGGAGTCAAAGGGCCCCCTGGGTCGTGGCCTCTATTGACTCTGGGAAGAAGGGACACTCACTGGGCAGAGCTGAGGGTGGGGGCAGGAAGGGCGATAACGAGAGGATAACGGAGAGAGTGAAGACGCGTGAAAGCCTGATGAGGGACCAGCAAGTGTGCTCAGCCGCCAACCGTAGATTTGCGGCCTTGTGGCTGGATTTGATGTCATTCTCCTCTGCAGCACTAGGCCATTTTGGAGGAAGGTAGAAGAGGACGCACAGCTGCACTGACTTCGACCCGGGGATTTACGGGGAAGGGTGGGGTGTGATAGGAAGACCTGGGACCTGCAAATGCCAGCTGCAGTGTCGCTGAGCTGTGTACCCCGGAGGCCAGGCTGGGTGGGAAAGCCAGCGAAGCTGCAGAGGGCGGAAGGTCAGAAAGAATCAAGGTTATCGCTCTAGACAAGATAAAAAAGGTTGGTGGGGGCCGGCCCGGTGGCGCACTGGATGGTGCGCCGCTTGGGAGGCGCGGCGGCGCTCC
>NW_007736412.1:44894-54267 GCF_000696425.1 Galeopterus variegatus | reverse complement strand
ACGGAAAAAAAAAAAAAAAAAAAAAAAAAAAAAAAAAAAGGTTGGTGGGAGACCAAGAGAGTTGGGGCTGGCGAGGTGTGTTAATGTCACCAGGCCGGGGAGGGGAAGGTCAGGTGTAGAGGAGACATTTCCGTTAGCTACATCCTTCCCTATTACAGACACTTCCCCCAGGCTTCTGTCTTCTGGTGGAGGTGCTGACAGAGAGGGGACCAGTGACATCTGTGTGGCCCTCCTGACTCTGCAGCCTTCACACCTCTACCGGGGCTCCACCGGCACCACCAACCCCGACGGATTGCAGCAGCTCCTGAACCGATCTTCTCCCATCCCAGATTTTGGGGGGCTTACCTATTTAAATGCTAGATGGTACACTGTTTTTCCTTTCCTTTTTAAAACTAAAACACAGCTAGCTGACTCATGGGAGGTGAGGGCCACATCCTGCTGAGGTCACAGCAGTGGGAATCAGTACCTATCTGGCAAAGGTGTGACACCAGGTCAGAAACCCGCCGTCCCCTGTGGCTGGTCACTGGGGTCCAATGGGGCTCTCAGGGATGGCACGTCTGGCCAGATGGAAGGGCAGTGGCTAGAGCACAGCCACCATGAGGATGCTGAAGGCGCCTCCCCTCACCCAGCTGCAGCATCGATCCAGCTCAGCCCACACCTGCCAATAGCCCGAGCTGCTCTCAGCAGGCTGCAAATGCCTAGTGTGCTTGTCACAGGGCTCTTGGGGTGTCAGGGACATCATTGCAGCAGTCCCAGGACTGAATCGATGAGGATTGCTACAGAATGCTGAGTGTGCTGGAGGACGAGGGTCAGAGGAGGCAAGTAATTGCTTGTGGTTGGGCAGAGGCCCCCTGGCTGGGAGAATAAGGGGATGTTTTTCTCTCCAAAGGCTCTCTGTGAAAGATACAGAAAGCGACCCTGGAGAAGCGGTCTTGGCGTCTCTGTCCACTAGGGCGGGGATGTCTTTGCTCTATGACAGTGGTCTTTGTGGCCAGGACTAATTACGATGGAAGCAACTCCCCCCCATCCTCAAGTCTGGATCACAGAGGACAACACACCGGCTTTCATCTGCATGGACCAGGATGTTCTGGTTTCTTCCTGCTCTGTGATTCTGTCTAGAAGGTAACATCTTAGGCTCAATTGAACTGTGGTATTGGATTTTTCCTTCTCTGAGTGAGTGACAGAGTGATGGAGGTAGAAGGTGCCATTTGTTCTCTCAACTAGAGCCTTTGCTCCAAAAATGACTCTGCTTCTTGGCAAAAGATTCCAAAAATAAAGTTGTTAAAAGCAATGACTTCAGGGACTTTTAGGATAGCAGAGTGTCTCCAGACTATGACTACTCTAAACACCATTACTCTTAAAAAAAAAAAAAAATCACTTAAAAGAATCGAGGGTTCTCAGCTTTTTGACATTTCTTTGGTTTCTCAAAAATGCAAGCTTGCCAACAATAAGGAGTGATGATGTGGCAAGTGGCCATGGAGCTTATCCTTCAAGGACACACTGTTGCCACTTTTGGCGGTTCTGGACCCTGTCCTAGCTGTTTGGACTCAGTAAGCTCAGCTGAATTGTGCCACTTAGAGAATTCCTGAGCTCCTGTGCTCCTGTTTGTGGGACAGAGTGATGGCCCTATTGTAGACAACGATTTATTACTTCTAAGGCCCCGTTGCAGGCTAGCCACTAACAATGTCACACATACACACACAACTCACACTGGCACTTTTCTGGCACCTCAGAAGACAAATAAATCTTTCCCCAAATCTGCAGCTGCAATGAAACATTAAGGCATTTTGTTGAGTGCCTAAGAAGCAGCAATTAGGTTAAAAGCAATTTGAAAAGCTCTCTAGGTGATATTATGTCTTAATATGAAAGCAATCTTTTTTTCCAATATGTGTTTATTGCTAAAGCAATACTGTAACAACATTAAGGTTATGAAAAACAGAAATAGTCAACCTATAATATCTTCATCTGAACACAACTATTATAAATAATACTGCAAGTTTATCTTAGTAATAAATCTTTGTCCACTTTTCTGGTTATTTCCTAAGAATATATCCCTAGAAGAGGCATCATCGGCTGTATGAACATAGGCGATTTTTAAGATTATTGATACATTTTGCTAGATGGCTTTCCAGAAGTGTGAGTAGTGTTTTACCACCCTATTATTACTTAATTTACATTTTTTAGTATTAATGATCTTAAGTAATAGTTTAAATATTTATTAGCCATTTGTGTATCTTCCTAGGAATTAACTGTTTACTTCCTTTATCTCTTTATCCACTGGGATTTTTATACTTTTCTATCAATTTATATGAACTCTTTATTTATTAAGGTTATCATTTGTTGAAAAAAATTCCTGTTTGTCTTTTGATTTATTAATGTTTTGATACATGAGTATACTTCAAAGTGGAAAGATCCCTGTTATCTTTCAATTATATTTTTCCATGAACTTTAAAAATATTTTTTTTTATTGAAACATAGTTGATTGTACATATCTGTGGGGTACAGAGTTGAACATCAATACTTGCGTGCAATATGCGATGCTCGAATCAGGATAATTAGTATATTCAACGTTCCAAGATGTATCCACAAACTTTTTGAAGTATCTTGATATATAGAACTTTAACATTCTTATGTATTTAAATTTATCCACTCTCCCTTATTATTTCTTGAACAATATGTACCTTACTGAGCACCTTTACACGCTAGCAGTGTTTCTGAGGCTTTATGCTTACGTTGTATTTGATCTTTGTTTCAATTCTAGGGGCAGTGTACCCATTATACAGACGAGAATATAATAATAAAACAATGACAACCATGATGGCTAACACAGAGCAATTACCATGCTCCAGGTATTATTATAGGCACTTTAAATGCATTATTAACTCATTCAATACTCAAAACAACCCCACATTCTCATCTAATACAGGATAATAGTCAGGACAAAGGAGTTGAGTAAATTGCCCAACTATACACACAGCTGGAGAGTGACAGAAGTCAGACTAGTGGAGGTTGCAGAACTTGCTCCAGTCACGGAATCAGCCAACGATAGTTGCATGATTCAGCCCTGGGTCTGACTAAGTCCATAACGCAGGCTCACTCTTCTACTCCAATGCGCTTTCCTAGTCAACCTTAACACTTGGTCTCGTTTCTGTCACCTTATGTTTAGGATCTACTTTTAGGGCCGGCCCGGTGGCGCACTGGAGAGTGCACCGCTTGGGAGTGCGGCGGCGCTCCCATTCTTTGCTTGGCCTAGTGGAGTTATAATCCATGTGCACACAGCCTTGTTCACAGTAGAGGATCAAACAGACCCCTGTGCAGATTTATGCAGCACCGTAATCACATAGTTCCCTCCTTCCCAGAACTCTGTCCTGAGTTTGTAGCTGCCTGAGCCTCCCCAAGCTTCAAGCTCTACCTTCGCTGCTAAGAGGGGCCCTGTTGTGTCCCCCTTCCCAATGCCCATGTTGTGGAGGGAGAGCTGAGGATCTTAGGGCTCACCTCCTCTGTTTCTCTTCTCCGGGGTTCACAGTCCTGTACTACCTGTGGTCCAAAGTCTGAAGACAGTTTGTCCAGATTTCTAGTTGTTTATGGTGAGAAGGGAAGTCCACTCCTTATTACTCCAAAATAGTTGAATGGGAGTGACAACCACCCAGTACCATGAGCTAGTCCTCCTGTGAGCGCACGCCCCAGCACCCGCGCCTGAGGGGGAGGTGACTCTCCTGCTCCCTCCATTTCTCTTAGGGCCCCCAGGCTGCTCCAGACTGAGGGTTCATCTTGTGTTTCAAGAGGTGTGTTTTTCATACAATACAGCCCCTGGGTGCAAGTCAATGGCTTCGTCTGATACTCATTCCAAAATCAAAGCTCTGTCCTCACAGGAGGAAGGCTGCCTGGGAGACTCACTGACAGTTGTGCAATAGTCTCCAGCTGGGCAGACTTTTCCTCTACATGATGTTTACCATATAGGCTGATCTCTTCCTAAGACACGACTCCCCAGGACTTAGATCAACCTCCAGGGGTTGAGCGAACCCTCCTCTTTGCTTGGAACCTGCAAAGACCTGGGTGTTTTGCTCTTGGCTTGGTACCAATGTCTTCTCTTCTCCTCAGTTGGAGTCCCCAGCCTGCCCTGCCCACAGCGGTGCACTATTTATGAGCAGTGTTCTAGCTTTGGAACATAAACATCCTATATTTTATTCGGTGGCATAAAACCTCACAGTACCTGGATTTTTGCTACTTAAATACCACACAATATCCCAAACCAAGTATGGTGAAAGTAATATTTAAAACCATCACGACTCTGCTGTAAATGGCGATATTAATGTCTCTAATGTGAATTATATACATCTGTTTTGTTCTTTGGGGATGAGGGCTCTGGCCATTTCCAGAAGTCGAGTTTCTATGTAATTAATGTAAAGGGCGTTGTTGGGGCATTTAAACTTCTCTGATTTTCTTTAGCAAAAGCACTTGAGACCAGGAAGAAAGGGGGGTGGAGGGTGGAAGAAGCTGCCTATGTGCCAGGAAGAAACACATGCATCCAGCCCATCCCAAAGCAAGGAGCCGGCATGGAGTTGGGTTCCGGCGCCTGAGGTAATGCTTGGCTGCATTTAGCTCCCGCAAATTCAGCTGTACACACTTCAGAGAGATCGTATGAGAATACATTTTCCAGTTCCTTAGAATGTCAAATCAGCTTTTATTCTGTTTTCTTCCTTCAGATAGTGTTAAGCTCTTGGCAGGCAGATTAGTTACTTGTGGGCAGCTTTGATCCCTTCCAGCTTTGCTAGGGTAGGTCCAGAGTAGCCTTCACCTCAAGGAGAGCAGAGCCACTAGAGAGGGGGTCTCTGGGGTCTCCAGTGGGCAATCTGGTGATCAGCGGGCACTTCCCTGTCTGGCTGGTCATAGCTCAGATGTCTTCCTGTCTTCTTGTTTTGTGTGAGCTCTGGGAATTGTTCAGCTTGTGCTCTCGAATCATTCTTTGCTTGGCCTAGTGGAGTTATAATCCATGTGCACACAGCCTTGTTCACAGTAGAGGATCAAACAGACCCCTGTGCAGATTTATGCAGCACCGTAATCACATAGTTCCCTCCTTCCCAGAACTCTGTCCTGAGTTTGTAGCTGCCTGAGCCTCCCCAAGCTTCAAGCTCTACCTTCGCTGCTAAGAGGGGCCCTGTTGTGTCCCCCTTCCCAATGCCCATGTTGTGGAGGGAGAGCTGAGGATCTTAGGGCTCACCTCCTCTGTTTCTCTTCTCTGGGGTTCACAGTCCTGTACTACCTGTGGTCCAAAGTCTGAAGACAGTTTGTCCAGATTTCTAAATGCCCATGTTGTGGAGGGAGAGCTGAGGATCTTAGGGCTCACCTCCTCTGTTTCTCTTCTCCGGGGTTCACAGTCCTGTACTACCTGTGGTCCAAAGTCTGAAGACAGTTTGTCCAGATTTCTAGTTGTTTATGGTGAGAAGGGAAGTCCACTCCTTATTACTCCAAAATAGTTGAATGGGAGTGACAACCACCCAGTACCATGAGCTAGTCCTCCTGCGAGCGCACGCCCCAGCACCCGCGCCTGAGGGGGAGGTGACTCTCCTGCTCCCTCCATTTCTCTTAGGGCCCCCAGGCTGCTCCAGACTGAGGGTTCATCTTGTGTTTCAAGAGGTGTGTTTTTCATACAATACAGCCCCTGGGTGCAAGTCAATGGCTTCGTCTGATACTCATTCCAAAATCAAAGCTCTGTCCTCACAGGAGGAAGGCTGCCTGGGAGACTCACTGACAGTTGTGCAATAGTCTCCAGCTGGGCAGACTTTTCCTCTACATGATGTTTACCATATAGGCTGATCTCTTCCTAAGACACGACTCCCCAGGACTTAGATCAACCTCCAGGGGTTGAGCGAACCCTCCTCTTTGCTTGGAACCTGCAAAGACCTGGGTGTTTTGCTCTTGGCTTGGTACCAATGTCTTCTCTTCTCCTCAGTTGGAGTCCCCAGCCTGCCCTGCCCACAGTGGTACACTATTTATGAGCAGTGTTCTCACTGTAACCCAGGCTCTGCTTCTACCTAATGACATTTTTATACCTGTTAGCTTTTTTTAATGGAAGAATCGAGCATTGTAAATTCGGGCGGGCGTGGTGTTAAATTTTCACTCTTCTCCTGCAGTGTAAAAACAAAGGCACATTCTTCACAGCTCTGAGCCTCCATCTCCTCAGTTGTATGGATGGTAGTGATCCCCACCATGCAGGGGAGCCGGGACAGTCACACAGGTTCATGCCCATTTATTTCCAACTCTCTGGTGAGGCTTTTGAACTCACTTTACCATGGAAACTGCTCCTGTCAGTCACCAACACCTACCATCCTGCCAGATCTGAAAGACCCTTCTCTTGCCTCATTTTATTAGATTACTCAGCAATATGTGGTGTTGTAATCACTACCTTTTTCTCCAAACACTTCTTGAAAATTTTCCCATCCTATTTTTCTAGTTTTCCCCCCACCTTTCTGGCCACTCCTTAGCTGGCTCATATTCTTCTATCCCAACCTCTGATTCAATAGTCTCCCAATTTATATTAATTTCTATTTTAATTGATTTCAATTTTAAAAAATATCATCCTCCAAAATTTCTTTTGTGTGTGTTTGTGTGTTTTGTAGTATACAAAATATGTGAGTACAGTAACACAGGTGCATAATTTTAAATGCATATGCATGTTGGGGGTGTAGACTAGAAATGCTTGCAATGGAAGTGACGTAAGAAATGCTTTGGAGGGTACCACGGCTCTAAAGGCTGGAGATCCTCAGGGCTTGACCCCGGAGCCTCTTCTCTTCTCTTACCCTTTCCCCCTGGATGGTCACGTCCACTCCCATTCATTTGTCAATAACTCCTCTACTTACATCCCTTCCAGACCTCTCTTCTAAGCCGTGACTCATGTCTTCCACTTCCTATTTAACGATTTGCTCTGTTTTTTCACAGACTTCTCAAACCAAAGAGCCCCAAACTAAGCTCTGTATCCTCTCTCCTAAAACGTGCTCTTCTTCCCTCTCAGTTTATGTTGTGTCTGTCTACGTCTGCCAGTCCCCTGAACAGACCAAGCGTCTCTGATGGCCTTGCACTCACGCCTGTCCTCCCTGGGCCTGGCCCCTGCCTGCACGTTCCTAATCATCCTTCAAGAGTCAGCTCCCCACAGAGTCACTTTATCTGTTGTTTTCTCCCCAGCATCTCTCCATTTTCTGATTTTCCTTTGGGAAGCAAGCTCTTGTAGGGACAGGCTGCCGAAGCGTCCAACCCGTTTCCATTAACCCTCCAAGGAGGAGGCATGTGACCCAAGCTAGGCCATCAGGTGTCTCTGTCCCAGAATTTTGAATTTTGGTCAGATTGACCCAAGGGAGGAAAACTGGGTGAACATATTTCTTCCAATGGTAGTCCCTGAAAAGTTGGCCCAGTGGTGTCTGCTCCCAGGCCCCGGAACTTCCATGGTTTCCATCCTGCTCAAGGCTTAGGTGTTCAGTGTTTACTTTGACTCTCCTTTAAGTAAATTCCTTAAGTTTACATAGGTTAGCACCTCTCTCTGTCGCTTGCCCTCAAAGAAGCCTGACTGGCGCACATCCTGTTCTAAGTGAGGTCCCCGTCTGTTATTCTGTCCTACACAGCACCTGCATGGGTTTCCTAAGGCTGCTGTAAAAATACCAAAAACCAGGTGGCTTACGCCAGCAGAAATATATCCTGTCATGGTTCCGGGAGCTAGAAGTCCAAAATCAGGGTGCCCACAAGGCCATCCTCCCTCCAGGGCCTCTGGTGGAGGATCCTGCCTTACATCTTTCCAGCTCCTGGTGGCCCCGGGAGTTCCTTGGCTTGTGGTAACACAGCTCCAGTCTCTGCGTCCGTCCGTGCCTGGCCATCTTCCCTGTCATGTCTCTGTCTTCACATGACATTCTCTCTGTGTCTCTTCTGATGAGGATGCCAGTCATGTTGGTTTAACAGGCCACCCTACTCCAGGATGACCTCATCTTAGCTTCACTAATTGTATCTGCAATGACCCTGTTTCCAAACAAGGTCACATTCAGAGGTGCTGGGGGGTCAGGATGTCAACCTATCTTTTGGGGGGAGCACGATTCAAACCACAACAGCATCCTATTTTTCGTTTTTCCTTTCCTTCCTCTTTCTTTACTGAAAGACAGTGACCAAATCTTAAGACAAAGGGCACCGGACAGGAAGAGCGAGGTCCACCCCGGGCTTTACACTCAGGTGCAGTTACTTTTCTCTCGGTGCCCTCTGCTGCTTTCTCTTTTGCAGCACTTTCACTGCTCACGAGTGTGTTACATATCTTTATTTGTGAGTCTATTGGTTTAAAACCTCCTTTTTTTTGTCCCTAAGGGCAAAAACTGTCATTGTTATCACTGCTGTCCAGCCCATACCTAGCCCAGTCCCTGGCATAACTCTGCTGCTTTCTCTTTTGCAGCACTTTCACTGCTTACGAGTGTGTTACATATCTTTATTTGTGAGTCTATTGGTTTAAAACCTCTTTTTTTTTGTCCCTGAGGGCAAAAACTGTCATTGTTATCACTGCTGTCCAGCCCATACCTAGCCCAGTCCCTGGCATGACTGTGATGTCATAGAGGGCACCTGGCAATACCTGGCACATACAGACACCGAGAAATGATCATTCCTTTTAACTGTTTAGAGAAGTGTTGGAATGTTTTACATTGTAATATCTTACTAGAATCTGTTGTACTCTGTACACGTCCAAAGGACAGGGAAAGAAGTTGGGATCAAATACCCAAGGGGCCTGTGTGTTCTTTAAACACAGAGTCATGTTTGGCTGAGAAACGGAATGGCCCTGCCTGCCCCCAGGTGTCTCTTGGGGGCCGCATTGTGATGCTGTGGTGCACAGGCAGCCACCGAGCCGTCTGGGGAGTGTCTGCGTCCTGCCGAGGCTCATCCTTTACCTCTGTCATCCGTTTCCCACTGGCAGGGCTTTCTCCGTCTGGCTCCAGGATGGAATATGAATCAGGCCGTCTCTGGTACCCAGAATTAATCATTCTCCTTCAAATTGATTGTGCACCCCCAGAGCCATTGCGTTGGGCCAGACACTCTGGAATTTGTTCTCTAAAAACGATTTTCCAACTTGGCAAAAATGTTTCTGCTGGTGGAGGGGAACAGATTGTTAAAGCTGTGAGATAAAGGAAATTACTGTGAGGGCTGAGTTGAGATCTGACTGCTAACTGATGGGAGGACTCCAGGCACTGCAGGTGAGGCGGGGAGACCAGTTAGCATGGGGGATCACGAATTTGCAGCAGCACTTGTCTGGGGGGTGGTGTAAGTTTCTCTAGCAGGGCTCAGTCACCTGAGAACTAGTATGTGCGATTCATCCAGGGGTGGGTTTTTGTCAGGTGGGATGTGATGGCCT
>NW_007736412.1:42357-44572 GCF_000696425.1 Galeopterus variegatus | reverse complement strand
GGGGGGGGGGCGGGCAAAGGATTTCAGACTGGAAGAGGGAGGAAGAGAAGAAAGTAAGAATACTAGAGGGGTAGATGGAGGAGTCAAGGGACCGGAGTCTCCACGTGGCACGAGGAAAGGTATAGGGGGATAGGGAGGCGAGCACTAGAAGGAGATGCAGTTACAGTGCAGAGCATTAGAGTTTGAGATCTCGGAAGTGCACGTGTGCAGGGTGAAAAGACAGGAAGACCAATGGGTACAGGCGGCTGAGATGGAGAGGGGGCGGAAGTTGCTGGAACTGAAGAGGTCAGGACCATGAAGCGAGGACAGCCGTGGACGAGCCTCCCTCCTCAACATCAAAGTCTCCCAGCCCTTCGTTCCAGACTTTTCAGCCCCCAACTGGGCGGAAACTGCTCCTGTTGAGGTCAACAGTGACTTCCTACTGCAGATATAACAGCCGGTCCTTATCATACTCCGCCTGCTGGCAGCATCTGAGAAGCCGACCACACCCTCTACCTTGAAACGCTTCCTCACGGGGTGCTTGGACACCACAAGCTGTTGGTGTCCATCTCTCCTGGCTGTCCCTCTCTGCTAGCCACCCCAACAGCCACTCCTTGTCTCCTTTACTGGCTCTTCTTCCAGACCCCCCAATGTTGACCTCCCCAGACTCCATCCTCCTACGTCTTCTCTACACCCTTACCGTAGATGACGCCCTCCAGTGCCACGGTTTAAATGCCACTCACACCTAATGACCCCCAATTTACATCCCTCGCCTCTGCCTTGTTCCTGAGCTCAAGGCAGCTGTATCCAAAGGCTTTCTGGATATTTCCACTTAGATGTCTGTCTCAGTCCATTTGTGCTGCTGTAACAGAATATCTGAGACTGGGAACTTCGTAATGAACAGAAGTTTATTTCTCATGGTTCTGGAGGCTGAGAAGTTTAAGATCAAACACCAGCAGTTCTGGTGGCTGGTGAGAGCTTAGTCTCTGCTTCCAAGACTGTGCCTTGAATGCTGCACCTTCCGGAAGAGAGAAACACTGCTTCTCACATGTCAGAAGAGTGACCGAGAGGGAACCCACTCCCACAAGCCTTTTTACAGTGACGTTAATCCAATTACGAGAGCAGAGGCCTTCCCATCAGGCCCCATTAAGTTTCCCATTAAGTTTCAATATAAGTGTTGGAGGGTACAAAAACATTCAAACCTTAGCAGTACCAAATTGAAACCTCAAATTTAACATGTCAAAAATAGAAGTCATGATTTCCCCCACAAAACCTCCAGCCGCACTGCTCTCCTCTTGGAAGTTGGCAACTTTTATGAGGGCTAACTGAATTACTGCATTTATAGCACTTAGCATTGTGTCTGAACTCATAGAAAAACGTTCAGTAGTTGTTACCCATTATTACTCTCTTTCTATACATGCTTATACATCTATATGCAAAATCCTGACGCTGCATTTCCTGCAGCTAATTGATAATGAGCTAACAGTAATGTAAAATGGAGTTGTTGTTCTTGCTTAAAATCCATTAAGCCTGGCTTAATAAGAAAAAGTTCAAGATCAGTGCAGGCATGTGGGATTGGGGAAGGTAAAAAATTCCTTATAGCTGTCTTTAATTTTGTTTTGGTGGCCAAAACATCTGGATAAAAATGAGTATTAATCTGGATGAAAACAAGCATTTCTACATTTGGACGTTCTGAGCCCCTGAGACCAAATGTTTGGTCTTTGGCAACCTTGAAAACCCCTTCCCCAAGCAGTCCATGCATTGCTGGGGCCCCAGCAGAGTTTCGAGGCTGAAGGCCCAGGCTGCAGGGTGAGAGCAGGCAGAGGGGAGAGCTCGCCAGCCAAGCTTTGTTTCAGGGGCTGGAATTTAAACAAATCCTGTTTTCAATTATCCAAATATTTCCTAGCAAACATATGTTTAACATTGCATAGCTGTGACATGACAATAATTGGCTACATTTTCTATGCAGCCAAGAGAAAAGTGAAAAAGAGCCCTCAGCTCTCCTGCAGTACGGCTGCCAAGGTTTTGCTGCTGGGAGCCTGCACCTTTTCTTGCCCCTTCTCTAAACCCTTTGGCCTATTCCTCTGCAGCGAGAGGAATGCTATTATACTGCCCCTGATACTTCTTCTTGTGGTGTTGCCATCTCAGTCACCCCAGTCCTCTTGTAAATGGATCTGGGATTGGGGAAGGTAGCCTTCTAACCGCCATGCGTGCAGGATGCCCTTCTCCATGTGGG
>NW_007736412.1:40710-41806 GCF_000696425.1 Galeopterus variegatus | reverse complement strand
TTTTCTTGCCCCTTCTCTAAACCCTTTGGCCTATTCCTCTGCAGCGAGAGGAATGCTATTATACTGCCCCTGATACTTCTTCTTGTGGTGTTGCCATCTCAGTCACCCCAGTCCTCTTGTAAATGGATCTGGGATTGGGGAAGGTAGCCTTCTAACCGCCATGCGTGCAGGATGCCCTTCTCCATGTGGGAAGGCCATCCTCTGCACCAAGATGTGGCATTGGATGGGATGCCTGTAACGCAGGGAGGAGAACTGGGAATCGCCCTCCTAGGCAGTCCAGTCAGCGGCCTCGCCCCTGTGGCCCGTGGGGTGAGGGTGTCCTGGCCAGGCCTCCCTTGCCTCCAGGCTGATATTTATAGCAACTCTGAGGAGTAGGCTTTAAATTTTAGAAAGAGAAATCAATAAACCCAGAGCTGCTAAACTTAAACTGTGAAGGGGAAATCAAATATAGAATCTTGAGAGAGAATAAAAACAAATAAATGAAGAGATGAGCCTCCCTGGAGACTCTGTGATCGGTTTCTCTGAGTGCTTTCAGTGACAGTTTTTGTCACAAATACTCTTGCTCCAAAAGGCTCTTGCTATCTAAATGGAAAGCGACTACAGAGGGTTGGAGAAGGAGAAAGAGAAGAGGGCTGCATCTACACACGTGTCTACCTACCCACCATGAAATAGGCCATCCGCCAGGCGTGCTAATGTTGTGTGTACACCGCCTGCGAGAATGTACCAATTTCATCTTCAAACTCTAAAGCTATGCTTTAATACTTGGCTTTTATGCTCACAATCTGACAGAGAGGACTGGGGCTTTGGTTCCTGTATTTTCCATTAATCCAGTCAAGGGTTAGAGAAGTGCGGGGTGGGGGACTTCTGCAGTAGAACTTGTGACAAGTCCTGTCACTGGCCCCAGCTGGCCAGCAAAAGACATAGGAAGATTCTATTAAGAACAGTTAAAGAGAGTGAAAAGAGAAAAAAAGAGGGGAGACAAAGGGGACAATTGCAATCTGAGGTGGTGGGCATGCTCATAGTATTGATCTGATTGCCACATATTGGGCACAGGTGCCGAAGGTCAGCTCTGTGCTCCATGAATATGTATAATCAG
>NW_007736412.1:25723-39241 GCF_000696425.1 Galeopterus variegatus | reverse complement strand
TTGCATGACTGAGGCCCTTGGACCATTGAGATCTAACTCAAATCTCACTCCCATTGGGAGGCTTCCTTGGGCAATGAGCCCCCAGCCCATACCCCACCCTGGACACTCTATATTTTCCTGTCTTATTTCCTTCTGGTTCTACTCCCTGACTTCTTTCCCCCGAGGACCTTACTTCATTGTTTTCTCTTTGGTCTCTAATTCTGAGGACCCCACTTATTGCAGGGGGTAAGGGGTTGGTGTGCATGTGATGGGGTGGTGGGTAATCCATTGCTCATTATTACAACTGTACCTGGCAAGACCATTAAGAAAGTTCTGGTGGCTTCTCTGGCCTCCCACATATCCCCAGCCATAGTCAGGGACTCCTATTCTCCAGGGCTGTGGTGTTTCTATGACTCCCCCGGGGGGGCCTCGTCAGCCCAGTGGCCATCCTGGGGGGGATGTCATAAGAGCTCCCCAGGCTGTGATTCCTCACATCTTGGCTTTTCTCCTCTTTCCTTCTCTGGTGGTGGCTGCCAGGGTAAAAGCCACATGGAGGTGTGCTCACCAGAACCCTCCCCTGGCTACCACTTTCCACAGTGTGAACGAGGAAATTGTGTCCCCTTTTGCTACCGGGGAATTTGGAAGTGGTTTTCCCCCTCTCCATTACTTCTGCTCTCTACGGTTCATTTTGTTAGCTGGGGGAGGAGGAAGAATCACCCAGCCCGCTTGACTCCACCACCTTCACCAGGGAGTGACCAAAGAGTTTTAGTAACGTTGTAAGAAGCTAATGTTATGGCCTCAACCAAAAAACCAGGCACCAAGATGTACGTGTAGTACGATACTGCTTTTAATATAAAAAAGGTGAGCAGAAACACAACAAAATTGTAACAGGAATGGAATTNCACCCAGCCCGCTTGACTCCACCACCTTCACCAGGGAGTGACCAAAGAGTTTTAGTAACGTAGTAAGAAGCTAATGTTATGGCCTCAACCAAAAAACCAGGCACCAAGATGTACGTGTAGTACAACACTGCTTTTAATATAAAAAAGGTGAGCAGAAACACAACAAAATTGTAACAGGAATGGAATTTTTATGAAGATACTACAAGAGATGTTAAGCTAAAACTTTACAGTCATTCTCAAGTTTTCTACAACACGCTTATTTTGATTTTGTAGTGACAAAGAACCAAAAGCACAAAGCAGTCTTCTTTGGAGATCGCACCCTTTACTAAACAGTTCCAAGACTGCACCGATAGTTGGCGTTCCTCTTTCAGCGCTGTCCAGATTCCGTGGTCTCTTCTTATGACAGTCCTCACTGAGACTCATCTTCATCCAAAGACCTGGGCAAGGTGTGGTGAATCAGTGGATGATCAGGCTGGGCATCGAGGCGACCCATAGAAGGGGAAAGTGTGGCTTTGCAGTTGGCTTTGAGGTCCCTCCCAGGGAAGAGCTCAGGGGTGCTTTGCACCTGACAAGGGCTAAGGTTTCTCAAGTGCACACCCTGTGCCAGGCACTGTCCCAGGCATTTCACACATTCACGTGTACTTAACACCCGCTGCAGACAAGAGCGTGGGCTTCACTTCTAACGTCCTCGCTGCGGACCAGGCAGTGGCAGGCTAGTCCCGCTTCTCCTCCCCCTCAGGCCCTTCTCATGAGCAAGCTATTAAAGGCATGGACCCTGAGGACAGGTAAAACTTTTGGTTCTGTCCTTCAGTTATGTGTCCTCGGGCAAGTCTCTTTACCAGTAAATAAGAATAACTGTGTCTTCCTTAGAGGGGCTTATCATGATCGCTTGCATTAATGAACGTCAGAGCCCTTGGAACAATGCCTGGCGGGGAGTACGTGATATCAGTGTTTGCCATTTTTATTATTTGGATGCTCAATAAAAAAGAAACAGAGTGAGGCTTTGTTTTGAGGATCTATTGTGGCTTCTTCCTCTTCCTTCTTGTTTTAGGGGGTAGTTGAATTAATAAGAACAGCCCTGGGCCGGCCCGTGGCTCACTCAGGAGAGTGCGGTGCTGATAACCTCAAGGCCCTGGGTTCGGATCCTATACAGGGATGGCCAGTTTGCTCACTAGCTGAGCGTGGTGTTGACAACACCAAGCCAAGGGTTGAGATCCCCTTACCGGTCATCTTTAAAAAAATAAAAATAAAAAAATAAGAACAGCCCTAAAAAATCCAAACACCCAGGAAACACTTAAGCTCTCTAGTAGTGACTAAGACATACTTATTACCATCAAGGGACTTAAAATTTAGCCCCAGAAATAAAATAACTGAAATAATTATAATGCAAGGCAGAATTTGACAAACTGTTCAAGAGAAGAATAAATCCAGGGCTGAGAGAGAGATTCTGTCTAGCTTCAGGGTGGGGGTCTGCGGGGAGGGAGGACGTGAGGCTGGGCCATCAGAAAGGCAGTCTCATGCAGAGAGCAGGGGCTGTGCACAGGGGTGGTGTGGAGACGTACCAAGGCAACTGTGCCAGGCATGTCTGGGAAGCGGGGACACCCAGAGAAGGCTCTGTCCTGGGGGATGTTAGGACAAATGGCTGGAAATGCAGAGGAGGCCAGATTGGGGAGAAGTCTTCAATGGATGCGTGTCTTGGAGATAGTTTGTTTGCAAGAGCAGAAACCTACTCACACTAGCTTACCTAAATGGTAGTTTATTTTAAGAGACTGTGATTTCTTACAAGGCTCCTAGAGATGAAGTATAGCCCAGCCACTCAAGGCATTTAAAACAGGAACCAGAAAGAAGTACCCAGCTGGGTCTATCCCACACTGTCTTCATCTGTGACTCATGTCTCTGCCCTTCTGAGTCTTTGTCCTTCTTGGGTCTCTCTCCTCCCTGTCTATTCCATTCCCTCTGCTTGCTCTCTGGAGGGCCTCGACATGGCAGCCCTAAACCCATGTCCACATGACCCCACAGACTGCCTCCACCTCAGCAGGCCGCTGTGTACAGTGGGGCAGGTTGTGCCCAGCACAAGAGTACTGTGGCAGGAGGGTGAGGAGTGGCGGAAAGCCAGTGTCATTCTCTCCCTAACATTTCATCGGTCGAAGCAAGGCACATGAGCACATTTCAAAGGAGACAGTGATGTGTGTTCCTACCATGATTCCAGAAAGACAGAAAATGACAATATTTAGAAACATCAAAGTTATTGATCTTTTCTCCTACAGCTTCTGGTTTTTGTGAGTTGCTCAAGAAAGTCTTGCCGATCTCAACATTGCTAGAAGAAAGCTTTCCATATTTTCCTCTAATTCGTTTACTGTTTCATTTTTTACTTTAAATTTTTGATCTGTCTGTCATTCATTGAGGCATAAGGAGTGATGTGAGTTATTGAAATTTAAGGTTACTACTGAACCTCTGAAAAGTGGTTTGTTGCCTTTTTTCTGAGTTCTCACAAATAATTGATATCCATTGAGAAAAATCTGAAAATAGATAAAAAGAATAAAAAATCACTCACAATCACATCATGTAGAGATTCATACTGTTATTTTATTCTAAACATTTCTCTATGAAAAATATGTACAAACAACATGTTTTTACAAGAAATGGTGCTGCAGTGGGATGCTGTCCCCCGCCTGTGGTTTTCAGTGCAGCGTGTCGTGACTGCTTTCCAAGTGCGTGCTTCTGCCGTGGTTTGGGCTGAAATCACGATGGTGGGGGCTGAGGAATAAGGAAGGAAAGGGAGCAGNGGCAGGAGGGTGAGGAGTGGCGGAAAGCCAGTGTCATTCTCTCCCTAACATTTCATCGGTCGAAGCAAGGCACATGAGCACATTTCAAAGGAGACAGTGATGTGTGTTCCTACCATGATTCCAGAAAGACAGAAAATGACAATATTTAGAAACATCAAAGTTATTGATCTTTTCTCCTACAGCTTCTGGTTTTTGTGAGTTGCTCAAGAAAGTCTTGCCGATCTCAACATTGCTAGAAGAAAGCTTTCCATATTTTCCTCTAATTCGTTTACTGTTTCATTTTTTACTTTAAATTTTTGATCTGTCTGTCATTCATTGAGGCATAAGGAGTGATGTGAGTTATTGAAATTTAAGGTTACTACTGAACCTCTGAAAAGTGGTTTGTTGCCTTTTTTCTGAGTTCTCACAAATAATTGATATCCATTGAGAAAAATCTGAAAATAGATAAAAAGAATAAAAAATCACTCACAATCACATCATGTAGAGATTCATACTGTTACTTTATTCTATAACATTTCTCTATGAAAAATATGTACAAACAACATGTTTTTACAAGAAATGGCGCTGCAGTGGGATGCTGTCCCCCGCCTGTGGTTTTCAGTGCAGCGTGTCGTGACTGCTTTCCAAGTGCGTGCTTCCAAAATAGATAAAAAGAATAAAAAATCACTCACAATCACATCATGTAGAGATTCATACTGTTATTTTATTCTAAACATTTCTCTATGAAAAATATGTACAAACAACATGTTTTTACAAGAAATGGTGCTGCAGTGGGATGCTGTCCCCCGCCTGTGGTTTTCAGTGCAGCGTGTCGTGACTGCTTTCCAAGTGCGTGCTTCCGCCGTGGTTTGGGCTGAAATCACGATGGTGGGGGCTGAGGAATAAGGAAGGAAAGGGAGCAGCAGCATTTGGACCAGCTCCTCTTCCTCACAGTTCACTGGTGACAGGAGGGGCTACCGTAGGCAGCAGCGTGGGAGCAGCTGGGTTGAGGAGGGATGAGACTATCGTCCTGTAGACTGAGGCGTGATGGGGAAAGTGCAGGGGACATGGGAGAGGTGGGGCGGAGGCAGAGGGGAAGAGTCCTCCTGCCAGGAGGGAGAGAAGCAAGCGGGAGAGGCTGGGTGGGGGGGCGCAGGAGCCGAAGCCCAGGGCTGGAATGCAAAGGCGTTGCCTCCGTGTGGCTCCAGTCTCCCTGCAGTCAGTGAGGTCATCGGCTGAGAGCGACCTACTGGGACTGGAGTGAGTTTGCGGCCTCCAGGAGGTGGGAGCTGTTGGAGCAGGAGCTCTGGGAAATTCAGCAGGGAGCCAAAAAGAGCAGGAGCGAGGCCAGGCAGGGAGCAGTCAGAGCAGACGCAGAGCTCCGCAGCAGCCCTCCCAGACCCAAGGGCAGGGAGGAGAGGCAGGCTGGGGCCGGGCAGGGCTGGAGGCCGGAGTACGGTACAGCAGAGCCCCGGGCTGGGGGCTAGCACAGCTGGGTGTCTGGAAGCGAGCACAAATGCAGGGGAAGGTCGGCTTTTGTCAGCCCCGGCCTGCCCTCTGCTCAGGTGGTCTGTCTGACATCCAGCTTCTCATTTCAGGGTCTCTGTCTGCTGTGGTTTGAGTGTTTGTCCCCTCCAAAACTCGTGCTGAAACATTTTTTTTTTTTGGTGGCTGGCTGGTACTGGGATCTGAACCTGTGACCTTGGCATTGTAAGGCTGCACTGTGACCAACTGAGCCAGCCTCATGCTGAAAGTTAATCCACATTAAAATGATATTAAGAGGGTGGGAAACCCAACTATGGTATCAGAAAGGAGGGGCCTTTAGAGGTGATTGGATCGTGAGAACTCTGCCCTCGTGAATGGATTAATCCATTCATGAATTAATAGGTTAATGGAGTAATGGGTTATCATGAGAGTGGAACTGGTGGCTTTATAAGAAGCACACTCAGCCTCCCGACCCCAGTCATGTGATGTCCTGTGGGAGAGTCCCCACCAGCAAGCTGAAGGCCCTCATCAGATGCACCCGCTCGACCTTGGACTTCCCAGCCTCCCAAACTGTAAGAAATAAGTTCTGTTTCTTTATACATTACCCAGTTTCAGGTATTCTGAAACAGAAAAAGGTTAAAAACCATCTCCAACCTCCCATCACTTTGTTTGGCCCCACCTGGCCTCCCACCTCATCCTCCTGTCTCCTCACAGCTGGGGCCTCCTGATCTCCAGATGCAGACACCTCCTCACCTCCAGGTCCCAGGGAGCAGGGGAATTCAAGCAGTGGCTACTCCGCATCCCAGAACTTCTCAGCAAGACCCCAAAGTTCTCAATTCATCCCTGCCTGAGAATGTTCAGACAGCTCTGCATGACCCCTAGGTCCCATCTGTGTCACTGCTGACACCCACAATGCCTTGAGCATCTTGTACAGAGATGTTTCACACCCAGCTGCAGCCTGAAGGAAGTTCAGAGCAGGTGTCCGAGTCTGTTCAGGCTACTGTAACACAGCGCCACAGACTGGGTGGCTCCTAACAGAAATTTATTTCTCACAGTTCTGAGGCTGGAAGTCCAAGATCAGAGTGCCAGCATGGTCAGGTTATGGTGGGGGTCCTCTTCTGGAGCACAGACTTCTTTCTTCTCACTGTATCCTCACATGGTGGAAAGAGAGCTCGTGAGCTCTCTGATCCTGTTCATGGAAGCTCCACCCTCATGAAGTTCCAAAGGCCCTACCTCCAAATCCCATCACACTGGGATTTAAGTTTTTAACAGATGGGTTTTGGGGGTACACAACACTCAGTCCATTGTAGCAGGAAACAACAGGGGTCACCTGTACCTCATCCAGCAGGGCATACACACAACAGTGGCCTGCAAAGGGCAGCCCTGGGGGTGAGCCCTAAAGCACAGGAGAAGGAGCAGGGAGAAGGGCACTCCAGATGGAAGGAACAGCAGAAGCAAAGTATCCAAGTCAAGAAGAGCTAACAATGTGGGGTCTTTCAGGAGCAGAATGACCAGAGCCTGGGACGGCTGTGCTGAGCCTCCTTGACACTGCAGGCCCGGGACCAGGCAGGCTCTCATGCTCTTTGCTGCAGGCTGAGCCCTGCATCTGTGGTTGCTAGGTGTGACCAAGCGTGGGCTCTGCATGGGCCTGGGACACTAACCCTGCTCCGGGCTGCCCACCCACAGGCCCTGAGTCTTCTGTGTGAGCACTTGGCTCTCTGACCCTGAGCTGGATCCCTGCCAGGGGAAACTGCCCCCTCCTTCCCCAGTGCTGCAGTCATTCCTGCCAGCGCCCAGGCAGGGGTTGACACTGGCTTCACATTCTCATTTGGGGTGTCTCAGGCCTGTTCTGGATTCAACACAAAGAGTTTCTAAGCCAAGTCACTCCCTCCTCTTCTCAGGTCTCAGTTTCTTCGTCCATGACCAGCGGGAGAGGATGGCAACGATCTCTCCTAGTGCCATGGCCCGTGTGCCTGTGACTGGGGCTCGTTCTTTTCTCCCTCCTCTGGGTGCTGTTCATCTGCAACCCTGCTGAAGCAGCACTTGGCTCTAATCCTCCCCACAGGACACATTGTCTACTGAGCTTCATCATATGCTAATCACATAATTATGCCGTTATACGATCAGGTCAGCAGAACACCCGCCAGCATGGGGAATAAATCAGAACCAGGCGTTTCAGGGAAAAGGCCCCAACCTGTCCTCGGCAAGGCCTTTCTGGGCTCCCAGCCCAGGGCGTGGGGCTGCAAATGGGGCCCGGGTGGGGTAAAGGATGCAAGGTGGCTGCCAGGCTGTGAAACCGAGGGGGGGGGGCAGCAAGCTTGGCAAGGGTCTGTCCTCCCAGACCAGCAGCCCCGGGGCCCACTCACCAACCAGCTTGGGAAAATGAGGTCAGCCTCTAAATGGCACTTAACAGGTTCCCAGAACTTTCTCCTGTCCGAAGGGGGCCCTCGTCCCAGGGTTCTTAGTCTGATGTGAGAGCAGAGAAGCCCCGAGGGCACATCACTTGCTAGTTAGGCACGCTGACTAGTTCCTTAGTGCTTGGTGAGGCTAGAACTTGGTCTTCTGACCCCAGAAAGAAGTTATTTTCAGGACATTTCCGATGGCTCCTCAAATACTGTGGCTACTATGGTCCCTTCAGAGCTGTGGCAGGAGGGAGAGATTGTGTTCATGCTGAGACAGGTGTGGGCCACCCGCTGAGTCTGTCCACTTCTGTTGCTTATAACGGAATGCCTGAAACTGGGTAATTCATAAAGAAACGAAATTTATTTCTCACAGTTTTGGAGGCTGGGAAGTCCAAGGTCCAGGGAACACGTCTGGTGGGGGCCTTGTTCTTGGTGGGAGCTCTACACACATGGTGACTGGTTTGTCACGTGGTGAGAGAATGGCAAGAGCATGAGTGACATGACCTTCTCACTCACCTTATGAAGCCATGAGAACCACACCCATGACCACCCATTAAACCATCAACGACCCTGTATTAGTCCGTTTCTGCTGCTTATAAGAAAATACATGGAACTGGGTGATTTACAAAGAAAACAAAATTTATTGCTTATGGTTTCTGAGGCTGAGAAGTCAAAAGTCCATCTGGTGGTGGTGACAGTGACCCAGGGGTCTCGCTTTGCAAGATGGTGGAAGCAGAGAGAGCAGAGTGAGCAGAGGGACAGACTCTCCTCTTCTTTCAAAGCCCTCAGAACCATGCCCCTGACCACCATTTTTAATCCATTCACTACTGCACGGTCCTACAATCCAATCACCTCTTCAAGGCTCCACCTTTCAATTACCATAATAGGATTTCCCACCCTATTTTTTTGTTTGTTTAAAAAATTGTAATTTTATTAATATTGTTTTTTTACATTCTAGGATGTTGTTGTGGAGCAGTTGGGGGGAGGGAGAGGGGAAAGGGGAAGGAAATGGGATGGAAGAAGGAGGAAGGAGGAGGGGTGGGATTGTGGGCTGTGGCACCCCTCTCAATCCCCAGGGGAGACTGGGGGGCTTCCAGCAGTGGCTTGGTCATTGCCAGCCTGGGTGCAGATGTCAGGGGGGTGTGGCAAAAGCCCTCACCCCCCCACCACCCCAGTTCAGAAACCCAGGGCCCTTCTTGCTGCAGCTCAGTGGTTGTCGCTGGGCTGGTTGCACATGTCAGGGGGGGCATGACCGAGGCTCTTGGAGCCTGGGGAACTTCCTGTGGGGGCTCAGTGATCGTTGCCAGGGTGGTTACACATGTCAGGGGGGTGGGGTCAAGTCCCTCATCACTCACCCTCAGGACTGGTTGCAGGTGTCAGGGGCATGGCTGAGGCCTCAGCCCTCCCCTCTTTCTGGCTTGGAAGCCCAGGAGACTTCTGGTCCTTCTGGGTGTTATAGGTGCTCTTTGGTGAAATAAGACCTTTACAGGTTAATATCAAACCTTTTCTCTGGTTGCAGGTATTTTGCTTTTTCTTTCAGTTCTGTGTTGGATTATTTGCTGTTCCCATGACTTAAACTCTGTGCTGGAATTAATTTGTTGTCCTTTGCCTACTTCTTAAACAGGGGAACTTCCTGTGGGGACAAGTACTTGAGCTCTGTGGTTGAGCTAAATTGCTGCTTTGCTGCTGATTCCCTGGGGAAGGCTCTTTGTGCAGCTCAGGTTCTAATGGTTGACTTTATAGGTACTTGCAGGTCTAGTGAAATCTGGTGCACCTGGGTTGTGTAAAAACTCTGGTCTGGGCCTGAATCTTTTCATCAAACTGCTCCCCCTACAGTTCTATATTCCTGACCAGTCTCCTCTGAGTGGTCCTGAGCTGACTGGGGGGCAGATCAGCTGTCCTTGCTCTTCCCCAGTGTTCTCCTGGTGGGCCTGTCTCCCCCACCGCCAGTGCTCCAAACACTTCACGTGGGATGGGCTGTGCTCCCGTCCCCTGTGATGACTCACCGGCCTCTGAGTGGTCCCTTTTTTTCAGTTGTTGTGTCTCCTCGCTCCTATTTGGGTCCACAGGAGCCCTGTTAGTGGTCTTGCTGGCCTGAGGGCCACCAAGGTGCCCTTCTCCCCGTTGCCTCCAAGCAACTTCATCCAAAGGGCACAGCTGCAGCTTTTGCCAGCTCCTGCTCCATGTGCTCAACAGCTCCAGCTTGGAAGTGGCCGGGATTCAAAACGTTCTGAGCAGTTTTCTCTTTCTCTCATCGTAGTTTTTCCCGCCTTCATACACTCCATAAGTCTCTCCTCCTCTTCCCCCGAGCTCTAGCGGCCCCAGTTTGGCTGTCATTGCTTTTTTGTAGTTGTAAATTGGTTGATTTGTGGGAGAGAGTGACGCTGGGGACTGTCTATTCTGCTGTCTTGACTGGAAGTTGGATTTCCACCCTCTTAACAGTCACAGTGGTGGTCAAGTTTTTAATACATAAAACTTGGGGGACACAATTCAAGCTTCAATGAGTTTTGAGGGGACATAATGCAATCCATTACAATCTCTTACTCCATGAATGGATCAATCCATTCATGAGGGCACAGTCCTCGAGATCTTATCACCTCGTGAAGGCCCCCCTTCCACCACCATACTGGAGGTTAAGTTCCAACCTGAGCTTGGGGGGACATTCAAACCACAGCANTTTGTAGTTGTAAATTGGTTGATTTGTGGGAGAGAGTGACGCTGGGGACTGTCTATTCTGCTGTCTTGACTGGAAGTTGGATTTCCACCCTCTTAACAGTCACAGTGGTGGTCAAGTTTTTAATACATAAAACTTGGGGGACACAATTCAAGCTTCAATGAGTTTTGAGGGGACATAATGCAATCCATTACAATCTCTTACTCCATGAATGGATCAATCCATTCATGAGGGCACAGTCCTCGAGATCTTATCACCTCGTGAAGGCCCCCCTTCCACCACCATACTGGAGGTTAAGTTCCAACCTGAGCTTGGGGGGACATTCAAACCACAGCACCCACTCCCTTGAATGTGGCTAGAATGTTCTTTCTATAGTGCTTTTAAGTGGATGTTTTTCTTCCAGTCTCACTCACAAGGAAACTGCAGCTGGTAGAGGTTGGATAAGTAGCAACCGATGTGAACTCTGCACCCCACACTGGGGACGAGCTTGCACTCTAGCTGGCAGGGGCCATCTGCCTTCCCTCCCTAGCATCTATCGTACCACAGTGGCCCGGCCGATCCCTCTGCCCACCAACGTGAGGGAAGGCTTTGTTAGGACGGGGTTTGTGGTTATGGAGGGGCACGGCTAAACATCTCGTCCTTTCGCTCCCTGCTTCTGACTTGCACAGGCACGTGGGGAACCTCTTCCTCCCGACTCTGGGAAGGGCTGGCTTCCCAGAAAAAAATAGCTGCTCGGTGTCCGAAGCTTCCCAAAGTGAGATGCTGGCTTGAAAGCAACAGCTCTTTGGGGGCTGTCTTAAGTTTGCTGAAAAAGTGAAAGTTGGCTAGAAAGAAAAGTACATTTGTACACATGTATTGAAACATAACTCTGTACCCCATAAATATGGACAATCAATGCATTTCAAGTGTTGAGGAGGATCAAGGGGGCAGGTTGAATGGGGACCCCCAACTGTGCCCTTCCAGGGGCAGCTGCTGGCTCTTTCAAAAAGGGTCTCTTCCCACAGCCCCCAATGATCCTGAGAATTCTCCTCCAGGGGCAGCCCCAAAGCTGCTGCTGTGAGCTCCAGATAGGAGCTAAGTTGCCAATTTTCAGCCATTAATTCTGGGTTTAAAAGGGGAGGAATAGGATGAAAAGGAGGGAGGAAGAAGACAAGGAAGTCAAGAGGGTGGGACCCAGAAGGGCGTGAGATAGGACAGGACTGTGGGCGCTGAGTGATATTTATCTCATCCGTGGGGCTGGGCCCCTCGCTCTTCCCTCTCTGCTGGCAGAACATGCTTTCCACAGCGGGGACTGTGAGCAGGGTTTGTTTATGGAAACCCAAAAGCAGAGTTAGAGGCTGGCCAGGGCCCCTCCCCCATCTCTTGCTGGAAGCTCTCCCCGCTCCCAGGAGCCCCTTCCCTTCCAAGAACCTCCCAGGACCTGGATTTCATTAAATAGCAAGAAGATAAGGCACTTTTCACTCATCTGCAAGATTTGAACTCTTAAAGGCTCACATCGGTGGTTCCCAAAATGTGGCCCCTGGACCAGTAGCGTTGCCAGCCCCTTGGGGCACATAAGAAATGCAAAGGCAGCTAAATCCATATTCAGCAGTGAGGATCAGAAAGGAGGAAAGCCCTCTCTTCCTGCAGCAGGTACCTGGCCTGCCAGTGTCCAGGTGAGGCAGGAACAGAATCAATGCTCACGGAGCACCTCACAAGACCAGGCATGGAGGCAAACACCTCATGCAAAACCTCTACTTCACAGATGAGGAACTGAAATTCAGAGAAGTTCAAGGACACGTCCAAGAGTACACAGCTAGGGAGCAGTGGGGCTGGTGTTTGAACCCAGACCTGCTGCTCTCTACAGCCCTTGAGCTCCTGCTGAGTAGAACAGCATTTTTCAAACTCTAGTTTCAGTACCTCTTTGCACTCCCTGCAAACTGAGTCCAGAGAATGCCACGTACCCCAGGTCATGCAGTGCTGCTCCTGGAGCACTGAGCTGAAGCCCGAGTGCCACCCCTATGTGTTCACCTCATGGAATTGATTTTCCAGCTCCGCAGATCCTCCTGGGAAAACCGCTCATCCAGGGAAAGCTCTGAGTCAGAAGAGAGGGAATTACTAGCCAGGGCTCTAGTGAATGTGATAAACTGAGGTTACCTGTTGCTTGGATGCTGTTTTCCTTTCTTTATGACTTAGTGGAGACTCTGGGGACAAACTGTCACATCTACACCTGACCACATCCTGCACATTGCAGAGGCTGTGGCAGTCATGACGGAAGACATTGAGGCAGAAAGCAGAGAGAAGCCTTTTGGCTACCCACTGTAGGGGTCCGGACACTGGTGCTCCCTCCCTGCTGCACCCACCAGCCCCGTGACCGTGTGCAGCCCAGGGGCCCTCCCTTCCCTGCTCACACTGAGCACTGCCCTGCCAGGGCCGTGCTTACTGCTGGGGAAAGAGAGATGGACGCTCACAGTCCCTGCCCTTGGAAAGCCCGTTCTACCAGTGAAGAGAGGAGCAATGAAGGGGACCGTGTCGATAGGCTGTGATCATTATTACGCAGAGGAAGGACAATGTAAGGAGGAAACAGACAAGGACGGACACTTAACCACCCGTAGGTCTTGGGGAGGTTCAGGGCACTGGACAGCCCCCAAGTCCAGGATGTGAAGCTGTGGGGAGGGGAGAGAACTGTGGGAAAGGGGGTGTCATGCTCACTGTCAAGACTCCTGGAGGTGGGTGGCTTGCCCTGGGCTGTAGCATTATAAACCCTCCAGCAGAAGAATTACGTGTGACTTCCCTGGATTTTGAGCAGCCACAGAGATCCGTCTGTCCCCTCTCTCATTCCTGGCTAGACAGGGATCCTTCTGGGACTGGATGGGGCTGAAGGTGGTCCCGGTTACAGTAAGAGGAGATACAGGAGAGACAAGCCAGAGAGGGAGGGCCGACTGGGTCCTGGAGGGGACGACTGAGCCAGGTTGGCCATGACCTCCAGGTTAATGAGCAATTTGGAACTCATTATTGTGTCTGAGCCGTGCCCCTGCTCTCTGGGGACCTGAATCTGGGCCTCTCTTGGTGAGTTCCAGACCCAGGGCAGAATGGCAGATCCCCGCTGCAGTGCCACATCCCACAGCTCCATTTTCTCTCCCCTAGGACATCTCCCTTCCCTTTTCAGGTGGGAGGGGAGCTCCTGGCAACCAGCCTTGGGACTGAGCCCTCTCTGCCAGCTGGGTTTTTGTTCAATTGTTTTTAGATGTTAGCCTCTCTGTCTAGAAATTTTTTATTTAAGAAGATCTTATAAGGCTGTAAGTTAAGCATGCTTAAGTTGACCCTGTTTT
>NW_007736412.1:22025-24837 GCF_000696425.1 Galeopterus variegatus | reverse complement strand
CTGAGGGCGGGCCAAGGCTGTGCTGAAAGCGTTGTGCACACTTGGGCACAGTCCACAGACCATCGGCAGAACAGGAGGGCTGGCTGGAGACCGCGTTTGTCACTTCTGTCCTCTGCATTTCACAGACAAAACCTGAAATTCAGGGGGGTTACATGAGAGGTCCAAGATCTGGCTGTAAGTTCACGGCAGGACTCAAAGTGGGTCTCGTGGTGACAGAGAGGTCTCTTAGCAATACCAGGGGTCGTTTTGCCCTTCAAAGTCTCCTCATATTTGCTGGGCATTGGGTCTGATGCTCTAGGGCTTCCGAGTGAAAGTGGCCCCAGCCCGAGCATTCTGTTTGTGAGCCTTCAGTGTCTGTGGATGGGTTCTGTAAAAGAAAAATCAGAGGAGTTTATTGGAATAAGAAGCAATTCACAAACTGGGAAACACCAACTTGAAAGAGGTTTCACGTTTAGATGACAAATCGTCAGGGGAAAGTATTTAAGAGGTAAATGCAGAAACAAAATAAAGAAATTATTTGATTGGTTGCAATTATACAGTTGCCTTATTTGGTCTGTCCCATTGGAAAGTCCCTAGTTATATAATTATAAATTTGTCGGTTACTTCTGATTGGTTGAGCTTAAGTTCTGTTTCTCTTTAATATAGGCATTTATGAGAAATAGCCCAAGTTAAGTTTTGCTTATGTTTGCAAATCAAGTAAGGTCACGTATGAGGCCTAACTGGTTTTGTCTGCTCACGGATGCTTCAGGTCTGGGCTCCACTTTAATTTGCTTTAACTGTTTTTACCAGAGCAAGAATATCATCACAGCACGTGCAGTATGAAAAACCACAGCTCCTGTCCAGTGACCCTCCGTTGTGCCCCAGACACACTCACTACTGTCCCTAAACACCTGACTCACATTGTCTCAAAGAATTCTTACAACTCCACTTTGCAGCTTTGGAAACTGAGGCATGAAGTGGTTATAGCAGTTCCTCCCTCCTTATCTGTGGTTTCATTTTCCATGGTTTCAGTTACCTGTGGTCTACTGTGGTCTGAAAACATTAAATGGAATAGAAATAAACAATTCGGAAGTTTTCAGTTGCATGCTGTCCTGTGTAGCGTGATGAAACCTCACGCTGCCCTTTTCCGTCCCGCCTGAATCATCCCTTTGTCCAGCGTATCCATCCCGCAGACACTATCCACCGTCAGTCATTGACATTGTCTGCCCCTGACATCCAACCACAGACATCGAATGGCTCAGCGATCCAGGATCACCCAGAGCAGATGATCCTCGGTAGTAACCTGACACTGTGTCACATGCCTCCGTCATTCTTCCCCCTTCCTCTCATCACGCGGGCATTTATCAGCTCACACCATCGCGAGAAGGGTGAGTACAGTAGGATCATTTGAGAGAGGGGGGAGGGAGAGTCCACATTCACATAACTTTTATTACAGTATATTTTTATAACCATTCTATTTTATTATTAGTTATTTTTGTTACTCTCTGACTGAGCCGAATTTATAAATTAAACTTTATCATAGGTAATGTACCCATATGCATAGGGAAAAACACAGCATCTACAGGGTTCGGTACTATCTGTGGCTTCAGGCACCCACGGGGGTCTTGGAACGTATCCCGCATGGATAGGGGACTACTGTACTAGACTCATCGCGGATCCACATCTATTCAAGGGGGGAGCTGGAGTTTGAGTGCTTTTCTGTCTGACCCTAAAGCCCTGCTCGTAGGGACTGTGATGGAAGGCCATCCCCTGGGGTCCAACAAGTGAAGTCAACTCCTGGACAGACTCTCTGGCATGCCCAGGCCCTCCCACCTGCTATCAGGACCTTGGGACCATTTAAGACTCTCACACCATAGTAGCCTTGTCAGTCAGGGTCCTCCAAGAAGCAGACACCAGCAGGATTAGATGTGCAGGAGATTTATTGGGGAAAACACCTGCAGAGGAAGGTGAGGAGACAGCGGAGCAGGATGGCAGAGGCATTGACTAGAGGCAAGTCAGACCCCAAGAAGGGGAGCTGGAGGGAGGTAGGAAGGGAGAAAGGGCTGAGACCGCAGCGCCACTCAAGACTGATTCAGCAAAGCTGGCGGGATCTTAAGCCCAAGTCGCTCACGGGAGGAGTCCCATGTCTCACAGAAACGGGGCTGCCTTCGTGTCCCCGAGTACACAGTCAGCTGGGAGGTCATGAAGGATCTGGGAGCGCACCCGTGGGGGCCACACTAGGAGACCTGGGGGTGCGTCTTCATGGCTGCCAAAAGCTCCACACAGGGCGATGCCTTCAGTGGTCAGAGCTAAAGACCTAAGTGTGACCCACAAAGCTGGCAAAAGAATGGAGTGGTAAGTGATACCACAGAGGAAACCCTGGCCGTGGTGCTTCTTTGCTTTCAAGCTTCAGCCTGAAGGAGAAGATAGGAAGTATGTCTAGAAATAGAGATGAGTTGAGCCAGCCCCAGACAGGCAGGATTAGGTGGCCTGGAGCCGGTTATTAGAGCTGAAAGTCACATGGAAACAGAGCTGAGGCCCCAGGACAGAGCAGGGGTGAGAAGCATAGCTCGGTTCAGCAGAGGGACACTGGGACCCCCAGACGGGCGGGAGCCCTGTTCAAGCACACACGCTGGAGAGGAGCTGTGGGGCAAGACACAGCATCACGTGCTGCCTTGACATCTGGTGAAACCCGGGGGGCCTGAAGGGCCTGCCGGGACGCTCCCCTCCCCACTCTGCTCCTGCAGATGCGGTCCCCCAGCCAAACAACCTACCTGACCAAGGGGACCAGACAGTCCCTGTTTCTCCTGAGGAGTGGCTTCCAGCTTGTGGA
>NW_007736412.1:18128-21668 GCF_000696425.1 Galeopterus variegatus | reverse complement strand
AGACACAGCATCACGTGCTGCCTTGACATCTGGTGAAACCCGGGGGGCCTGAAGGGCCTGCCGGGACGCTCCCCTCCCCACTCTGCTCCTGCAGATGCGGTCCCCCAGCCAAACAACCTACCTGACCAAGGGGACCAGACAGTCCCTGTTTCTCCTGAGGAGTGGCTTCCAGCTTGTGGAATTACCCCCACCAGCCAGTCACATCTTCCTGTGGGAATGGGGTCACCCCACCCTCTTGATACTACAAAGGCCACCTTCCGCAGCCCCCGCCTGTCCACTGTTCCTCAGTCCACTCTCACATGGTCTGGCATGGCGTGCCGTGTCCTGTGAGTAGACGTGATTAACAAACTGCTGTGGGTCTCATCTGTCCAGTGTCAGGTGTCCTTTGTTTGGCCATCCCCATAACCCCAGGGCAGGAATGCCTCCCCCACAAATGGGATGTATAAGAGGCAGTTCCAATGGGACCGAGCTCTCGAGGAGTCCAGCTGGGAAGACAAGCTGTGAGAGACCACACGTGTTAACTGACACTCACGGAGCGGACAGGAAGTGTCAATCCTGCCTTCCCTCGGCAGTATGAACACTGAGCACTGCTCTGGGCCCTGGAAACACCACTGTGAAGAAAATAGATGAACCCACCGCCTCACAGAGCTGTGGTGGGGGAGGGAGACGGGCAACGGGGTCGTGAGGAAAGCAAGCTGGTGCAGGAGCTAAGGAGAGCGGGGTACAGGCGGGTCACCCTCTCATTCACGTGGATGGTCATGGAAGGTCCCTCTAACAAGGAGCTATTTAAACAGGGACTTAAAGACTGAAAGAGCAAGCACATGAAAATCTGGAGGGAAAGCAAACCAGCGCAGGGAACAGCCAGGGCAAAGGCACCGAGGCAGGAGCAGGAGGGAGGACTTGAGTAGACTTGAACATTGGGCAGGTTTGACCCAAGGAAGCTCATGCCTCTTCCATCAGCCTCTTTGCATGGTGCACAGGAGCTCAGAGACCTGTAGACAGGGCCTGGCAACACCCAGGACTTAGATCCCAGGCTTGGAGTCTGAGAACCGGTCTGTACCCCCATTCCCACCCCTATGTTATAGGACTTAGACATTCACCATGTGCATTAGCCATGGACCTGGTTCCGGTTTCTCCAGCAACAGGACAAATCAGGCCCACATTAAGGGCACAGATGTTTGCTCCAGTGTTCTTACCCACTTTTGTTGGAACGAAAACCCTCCTTCCCACCACTAGCAGCATGGAGCTCACAATCTCTCCCCTCTCTCCAAGAGTCGGGTAGCTTGCCTAAAGTCAGGGGGAAAATCTGAGCTCCTCCAAACTACGGGGTTCTTTAGAACCATCCTCTTTGCTGATCATTTATTCATTTAACAATGGTGGAGGTCTTACACTGAGCAAGTCATGTGCTAGGCAGACTGAAATAAAAAGACAGGCGTGATCTTGTATGCAACATGGGACGGTGACTCTTTTATCCAGCCCTACGAGACCTCCTGCACCCAGGGGTTGTACAGCTCTCCTGGGCTCCCAGGCTTGACTGGGCTCATTCAAGTGCCCAGCTCCATCATCGGGAGCCAAAACTACGGCCCTCGAGCTGGGATGGACAGCCACTGGCACAGCTGTTCCTCCAACCCAAAGCAGACACCCTGCCTGGGTACACGGCTGTCACACACGCACATGCACACAAACACACACACCATTTCCCTACATGGAATTTCTGCCTCCAAGATCAGCTGCCCTCCCTCTCTTCTACTTTAAGCATTTCTGGTGTTTCATATATACAGAAAATGCATAAAATGTATATGCAGATACTGAAGTATTTATGGGTGAAATAATGTAACACCTGGAATTAGTTGACTTTAAAATGTTCCATATTCTCCCCCAAATTATAAGGCATGCATAAGTGAGACAAAAATAGCAAATTGTGGATAATTGTTGCAGCTGGGTTTATTACACTATTGTTTCTACTTTGGGGAATGGTTGAATTTTTTTTAAATAAAAAAGTTAAATAAAAATGAACAAGCATATATTTACAGATTAGCAAATAATTATGAAGCGAATACCTGTGTGACAACCACTCAGGTCAAGAAAGAAATAGAAAATTACCAGCCCCCAAATATGTCTCTCGGTGCCCTCCCCAAATCAGGCATAACCATTAGTCTAGCTTCCTTTTTCTTTCCAAAAATTTGTTTTATTGTGGTAAAATACACATAACATAAAATTTACCATCTTGACTATTTTTTAATGTGCAAGTGGCATTAAGTACATTCCCATCATTGTGCAACCATCACCACCATCCATCTCCAAAACTCTTTCCATCTTTCAAAACTGAGACTCCACCCCCATTAAATGACCACCCCCCAGTCCCTTACCCCCAGCCCCTGGCAACCACCATTCTACTTTCTGTCTCTATGAATCTGACTACTCAGTTACCTTGTGTAGTGTAATAACACCCCACTCCCAACCTTCATACCTCTAGACCCTAGATAAACACTAATCTACCTTCTGTCTCTATGCATTTGCCAATTCTGGCCATTTCATATAAATGGAATCATACACTGTATGGTCTTTTATGACTGGCTTATTTCACTTAGTATAATGTCCTCAGTGTTCATCCATGTTGTAGCATGTGTCAGAGTTTAAGTCCTTTTGAAGGCTGAATAATATTCCACTGCATTTATATACCACATTTTGCTCATTAACCTAGCTTTTGTTACAATCATCTCCTTGGTTTCTTTACTGTTTTACTACCTAAGTAAGAATTCTTAATATAGTTTTGCTTTGCATGTTACTGAGCCATATAAACGGAATTATATAGTACATGTTCTTTTCTGATAAAATAGAGAAAAATGTGAAAATTTTGGGGAAGAGCATGGCTATGCTGCAAAGAGTTTTATTCTATCCTTCTTATATGAATGAGGAAACCGAGGCCCAGAGAGGTGGGATTCTTGACCATGGTCCCACACAAGGAAGAGGCTGCCCACTGGGTCATCTGATCATCAGGTCAGAGCTATTCCACTTGACCAACAAACAGTTTTGTTCAAGGCCACATAATCAGCAGCAGGACTCAGCTTGAGTGGACTTCACGAGGACTATTGGCCACCAGGCAGATTTATACATGAGTCAGGCTGCTCAAGGTGGATCCGGCTCAAGGTGATTGAGTTTATGAAGGACCAAAATAATTTCTCCCAAGGCAGAATCAAACAGAAGACAGCCCTGGGAGAGCAACTCCAAGCGGTGTCACAAGGAGGAAGTGCTAGTGATTTACTTTATGGAAATGTACACAGAATATGACCTATGATGTAGGTAGGCTGAATAATGACCCCCACGGTGTCCCTGTCCTCATCCCTAGAACCTGTGAATGTTACCTGCAAAGCCTTTGCAGATGTGAATAATTTAAGGATCTTGACATAGGGAAATTATCCCAGATCATCCTGGTGTGCCCTAAATGTAATCCAAGAGACCTTATAAGAGGGAGTTGGAGGGGGCCGGCCCGGTGGCGCACTGCTACAGTGCGCCGCTTGGGAAGCATGGCAGCGCTCC
>NW_007736412.1:15803-16978 GCF_000696425.1 Galeopterus variegatus | reverse complement strand
TGTACCCTCCAGAGGGAAGGAACACCGTGTTCTCAGGTGGCAAAAGGCAGAAGGGCAAAACAGAGCAAACGCCCTCCATCAGGCCCTTTGGAAGGGCTCCTCATCCCACTCATGAGGGTGGAGCCCTGGTGACTCGATCACCCCCCAAAGGCCAGGCCTCCCGATAATGTTGCATTGGGGATTAAGTTTCAACATGAATTTTTGGAGGAGACAAAAACATTCAAACCATAGCATAGCCCCTGATGTCAAGAAGTTGAAATTGTCTAAGGGAGGAGGGGCATGTCAAGGAAGGCTTTCTAGAGGAGGTGATGTTTGAGCCCGCTCTAAAAGAACGAGCAGGAGCCAGCAACAGGAGGAGAAGGAACTACGTGTCAAGAAGAGAAGGAACCCCTGTAGGGCAAGGAGCTCACAGGGGCTCTGGAAGGATCTGGGGACCATGTTCAGAGGGCCGGCAAACAGGAGTGATGCCCACAGTTGCACCGTAGAATGTCTCCATGGAGACAGAGCTGCCACTGCGGGATGCTTGTGACTCAGGAATCAGGACCAGAAATGCAGCCAAGGGCCCACATGGTCCCAGCTTCTTCATGTCTGTGACTTCCGACTTGGGGTCCAGGCAGGGGCACATGATCAGCTGACCAGGTCATGGGCTGTGCCCGCTGGTGAGGGAGCCTGGGGAAATGAGTCTCTTGCACTGTTAGCTTCTGTATGAGAGGTGGGCCATTTCTGTGAAAATATTCAGAGGGGTCAGATGCTAGGCAGACAGAAAGAATGACAATTATCATCCCACTGTGAAAGGAAACGACAGGATGGGTTTAAATGACTTTGTAGACTCCCCCAGAGAGAAAGCGCCTCAACTACCGAAGGAAATGAAGAAAGCCTGATGCCTGGCCATTATGATTTTCTTAACTGCAAAGGAGAGCCCCTCCCTGCCTACGTGGAAGCGCGGGCGCTGCAGGCTGGGGCAGCTCTGTGCTGGGCGGTGTGCTAGGATCAGAGGGGCCATGCCAGCCCACGCAGCGCCGGCCACTACAGAAGCAGCAGGTGTTCCCATTACTGCTTTGCTGATCAGCCCAGTCTGACATTTCAAGTGTTTTATATCTCAACCCAGAAAGTGATTGCTAATATCTTTATCCTGAGCTTTGTAGACGGCTGAAGAGATGGTCCTGGGAACTCCA
>NW_007736412.1:12555-15203 GCF_000696425.1 Galeopterus variegatus | reverse complement strand
ATTGCTAATATCTTTATCCTGAGCTTTGTAGACGGCTGAAGAGATGGTCCTGGGAACTCCAAGCCTAGCGGGGACTCGAGCACCCGGCCGCCCTAGATTATTCCATCTCCTCAGAGAAGGGCTCTCCCTGGAGCAGGATCTTTTCTTGCTTCTCCTTCTGTGGGGATTTCCAAAAATCCAGACACTTTGCAAAGATTCCCATTTTTCCAGAAAACTTGAACTCGCTCATCCTTGTCATTGTTGTTATTATAACTAATTTTTTTTTTTTTGTCTTTTTCGTGACCGGCAAGGGGATCGCAATCCTTGGTGTGGTGTCGCCCACACCGCGCTCAGCCAGTGAGCGCACCGGCCAGTCCTATATAGGATCCAAACCCACGGCGGGAGCGTCGCTGCGCTCCCAGCGCCACACTCTCCCGAGTGCACCACGGGGCCGGCCCATAACTAATTTTTTTTGGCCAAGCCAGGGTCATAGCTTCCCTTTGCTGTACATCACAACAGCCTTTTGAAGGTATGTATATATAATTATTCACTTTATACATAGTAACTGTATGTTATATATGATAACTCAGTTTATAGCTGAGGAAACTAAGACATTGAGAGGTTAGGAGATGCGTTCGTGTTTGCAGAGGGGGAGCCAGAATGGGAACCCAGAGGGTGTCCTCTCTCTCTCCAGATAGATCTCTGCTCACTCTCAAGATCAGGAGGGCCTCACACTTTAGACCCCACTACAGTGGTGTAAGGACAACTCTGGGAGATGGTGAAGGAGGGCAAGGGTTTGTGGCAACAGAAGATTCTGGTTTGGCCCCAGGCAATGCCCGCCTTAGCAACAGGAGCATCTGCAGTGTGGCAGGAAAAGTAAGCAAAGCCTGCTCCACCTCTGAGAATTGGGACAAAGTGACAGTGCCCCCTGGGCCCTGAGTGCAGCCCCTGGACAGCAGGGTAGGAGTTGGTCAGCAGAGACAGGGACAGGGCAGAGGCACAGTGCAATAGTTGGGGGACATGCATGGTTGCCATCTGCCACAAGGACTCGACTCAGTCAAGCTGGGGGACTCAGTGCCATTGCCCTGGGGCAGAAGGCATCGGTGAGCCCTCTTGTACCTGCAGGTTGGTGGCAGCTGGGGGCGTTTGGGCTGCGTCTGCTCCTCTGTCCCTGTTGGTCCGTGCCGCCGTGGGCTGCATTTCTGTAGTGTGGCTCACATTTATCTTGGCTACTCTCCCTCCATGGTGATCACCACTTGACCCCTCTCAGACATAAACATTAATGCTGTGGGGAGAGGTTATTAATAGCTCGGAGTTGTCACAGGGCTAATTTAGGGGAGACAAATGGCTTTTCAGCTTTCATCTTCCCCAAATGAGAGAGAAAAGGAAAAAATTGCTGGTGCCAAAACGGATATTTCTGGAGAGCAGCTTCTAACATGAGAATGATGCTCACATTTCTCATTTATTTTATGTATTATGAAGTCAAATCATTTACAGGCAAAAACAAACACACTACCAAATTTAAAAAATACACTCAGAGTACTTTGCATTGCTAACCTCTTTATGTGTATCTGTCAAAAGTAATTGAGCTGAAAGAATGTGGAGGGAAACACGATGACTTCTGTGTTTCAGACAATGCTGGGCCCGGGACGGTGGTCTCCCTTGGATCTGGAATGCACCCATCCCACCCACGTCATTCCCGAGCCTCGTTCCAGCCTTGGGCCAGTCAACTCATCTCCTGCCACACTCTGGTACTGAAGAATACAACAGGATGGCAGAGTCCTGCACGTGGAAGGGATCCTGGCCCAGTACCTGCTGGTATAAACTCCAGGCCTGTCCTTTCACCTCTGTGTGCCCTAGTGGCCATTGGAGAGAGTATTTTTCCCTCGCGGAGATAAATGAATGCACACGTGCTGTGTAAATCTGTAAATGACCCACATGCATTTGTCATGTCTACTTAGAGAGCTGACCTTCCTGTTCTTTCTGCTTATGGCGTGCTGCCAAAGACACTGTGGACCACTTGGCCCACCTGCTCCCATTTGCTCCCCAGGAAAAAATTTACTCATCAAAATGAGAGAAAAAACTTCTACCACCAATGAGACACCAATAGTAAGCAAACAGTGTTGAACTGTTGATTCGTTTCTGAAAGTAAAGATGGACATGGCCAAATTTTAAACACAATCAGTGTTGCTGGGTCAGGAGAGAGGGATAACAGCTGTCTTATTATTGCGAGCCTTTTCTGTGTGAATGTGATGTGTTCCAGAGGACTCAATTTACAGAGCAGCCTGAAGAGCTTGTGGAAGACTTTTGGGGACACCTGAGTTGTGCAGGCATCCTATGATCTGTGCAGTGTACGGGGCCATTAGCTGTTGACACTGCTGCAGCTTCATATAATCACTTCTCTCGGGTCTTTGCTAAAATCTTGAGGTGCGAGTCCCTGTTTCAGACATGCCCACTACGGGAGCCTGTTCTGCCAGAGCAGATTAAAGGTGTGAGCAGTAAAACAAATCTCTTCCCCTATTAAAGCCATCTTATCCTTGAATTTTGAAGATGACACGGCTAAGCTGCAACCACCAGCATGTAAACTAGGAGCCGTTTCCCGGGAGTGGAGAGGGATTTATCCTGTTCATCCACACATTCTGGCCTGCAGCTTTTGCAAAAATTGCCAG
>NW_007736412.1:8838-12255 GCF_000696425.1 Galeopterus variegatus | reverse complement strand
TGCAACCACCAGCATGTAAACTAGGAGCCGTTTCCCGGGAGTGGAGAGGGATTTATCCTGTTCATCCACACATTCTGGCCTGCAGCTTTTGCAAAAATTGCCAGGCACCTGGCCAAGGTCAGGAGATGGGGACTCAGCAAACTGGCAGAGAAAGGAAGTGTTGCTGTGATCCCTGGAGCTAGCCAGGCTCATCAAATAGCAGTGGTGGAGGTGAAGATGGGGAAAGGAAGGGACCCTTGAAGGAAACACCATCTAGAGTTGCTTCATTGTGACGCTGTCACAATCATTTGTTTTAATCACAGCATTCTCAGTGAGGAATAGAGTGAGACATCACGGTACGGCTGACTGTGCAAGACAGTCAGCTCTCAAGAAATATAAATAGTTAGATAAATGAACAAACTCACACACACACACCATGCCTCATTCTACAAAGGCTCTGCAGATGCATACAGGAATATGAGCATTCTGATAAACAGGAGAAGTTTTAAGTTAGGACATACAAAAATAAAGACATAATAAGGTGATATGTCTGGTGGGAACCCAAGAATTTTATATGGTCAACCAGGCAAAAAGATAGCTATTGAAACTAAAATTGGGGGAGGGTCTGGCCACCCAAGTAACATCAGAAATGTGATTGATTACAAATCCTCATTGTTCTTGCTTCTTCTCCCTCCAAGTATATTCATTCTTTAGGAAAAACCAGAATTTTCTGGATCATCAGTCTGTTCTGGTCCCAGAACTGCATGAGTCTTGCCAGGCCCCATGGTCAACCAGAATGGGTCCCTCTCTGGGGCTGCTTTTCAGATTTGCTTAACATGTTGAGATGAGTTAGGTAATTGCTTGCAGGGATGCCCCACTGGACTGCCCCAAGTAAACAACCAAATCAATAATCTCTAGACATTTAAAGCTTTACTTTTTTATACCAGATCAGCAAGTGCAAGGAAACATTCCGCATGTCATGGGTGTTAGCAGATTTCAATTGTATAGCATGAATGAAAGTTGTATTCATTAAACACCAGGAAGGTAATTATGTTTGGGAAAATGTAAGTGTTTTCCCCCGTGGCTGAGAAGAAAGGCATATTAGAATCTCTACTGGATTCATTCTTTGACATTATAAATTCTCCCTTCCCAAGATGTTTTGTTTGTGTCTACATGAGGCTCCCAATTCAGCAATTTTACTGAAATGGCCAGTTGAAAATGGGTCAGTCTGGGGCTGGCCCCGTGGCGCACTCGGGAGAGTGTGGAGCTGGGAGGGCAGCGTCGTTCCCGCCATGGGTACAGATCCTATATAGGAATGGCCGGTGCACTCGCTGGCTGAGTGCGGTGTGGGCAACACCACACCAAGGGTTGCGATCCCCTTACTGGTCACAAAAAAGACAAAAAAAAAAAAAAAGAAAATAGGTCAATCTGGGTAACATAAAGTTCATTAAGGTGGTAACGTCAGCAAGATGGTGGAATAGGATTGTCCAGCCCTCACTGCCTCACAGAAACATCAATTTGAACAACTATCCACATACAAAAATACCTTCCCAAGAGCTAAGGAAACCAAGTGAGAAATTACAGCACCTGGGTTTTGTACATATATAAGAAAAGGCACACTGGAGAGGGTAGGAAGAACAGCATTATATTATCCACATCACCCCTCCCCCAAGCCTGGCAGCACAGCATGGAGAGAGAAACACTCTCCATGTAGGGGAAGGAGAGTGAAGTGATCACCAGACTTTGCCTTGGACTCCAACCCTGGCCACTCTAGTAATACCCAGTGGCAGGCAGGCAGGCAGGCCTCATATCACCAGGCTTCAGGACTGTACCTGAGGACTGAGCCTTCAGGACCACCCCAATGCCAGGCCAGCTCCCATGGCACCATGCTCTAGGCCTGCCCCACTGCCAGGCCAACCCATGAAGCCCTAGACCCAAGCCAATAGCCACAGACCAAGCCTCCAGGCCCCTCTCAATGTCAGGCCCCCCAAGTCAGTATCCAGGTCCACTCCATCACTAAGCCAGTCCCCATAGCCCCAGCTTCCAGGTCTGTACCCACAGACCCAGCCTCTAGGCCTTCCCCATTGCCAGGTAGGCACCTGCAGACCCCAGCTCCAGGCTGGCCCTGTGGCCCCAAGCTCCAGCAAATGTAGGGTCTAGGCCCATACCAGCAGACCCCAGCACTATACCAACCCCCCAGAGACCCACCCAGCCTCCAGACCCACCCCAGAGTCAAGCCAGCCCCTATGGCACCAGGATCAATGCTAATCCTCATGGACCTGGCCTCCAGGCAAACACCTGCACACCCACCTTCCAGTCAAGCCCTGTAAACTCAGGCTCCAGGCCTGCCCCAGTGCCAGACTAGCCCCAGGCTGCAGTGGACCAAGGGTTAAAGCCCACCCCAATAGACCCTGGCACCAGCCTGGCCCCCACAGACTGAGGCTCCAAGATCACCTCTGTGGTCCCAAACTCCAAGTGCCCCCCCCCCCCCCACATAGAGTGTACTCAATCCTGCCCTGTGGACTCAGGTTCTGGGCCTATCCCTGTGAACCCAGGCACCAGGCTCAAACTAACAATTTAAAATAATTGTCCTAAAGAAGCTCTGTGAGCTACACAAGAATACAGACGGACCACTAAATAAAATCAGGAAAATAATATACAGAACTAGAGGTTTAACAAAGAGAGAGAAACAAACAAACAAATAAACAAAAAAGGTATTTGGGAGATAAAGAATGCAATGACTGAACTTAAATCTCATAGAGAGCTTCAACAGAAGACTTGATCAAGCAGAATAAAAAATAAGTGAGCTCAAAGGTAGATTATTTGAAATTGCTCAGAGGAACAAAAAGAAAAAAATAAAAACTAAAAAAGAAAAAAGAAAACCTACAGGAATTATGATATACCAACTAGCAAGCTAGTATATGTACTATTGATGTTCCAGAAGGAATAGAGAAAGAGAGAGAGACGGAAAAATTACTTGAAGAAATAATAACAGAAAAATACTTAAATCGCAAGAGGAAAATGAACATCCAGATCCATGAATACTAAAGAACCCCAAACAAATTAAACAAAAAGTGGATTTCACCAAGACATATTACAATTGAATGTTCAAAAGTCAAGAACAAAGAGAGAATTTTTAAAGAAGCAAGAGAAAAGCAACTCATCATGTATAAGAGAACCTTTATCAGACTTTCAGCAGATTTTAGCAGAAATCTTACAGGCCTGGAGAAAGTGAGATGACATAATTAAAGTACTAATAGTAACAAAATTTGCCAACCAAGAATACTATACCAAGTAAGTCTGTCCTTTAGAAATGAAGGAGAGATGGGGCCGGCCCGGTGGTGCACTGCTACAGTGCACCGCTTGGGAGGGCGGCAGCGCTCCCACCGAGGGTTCGGATCCCACATACAGACCAGCTGCTCACTGGCTGAGCGAGGT
>NW_007736412.1:6299-7264 GCF_000696425.1 Galeopterus variegatus | reverse complement strand
TCTTTTTGTTTCCTAATATTAAAAAATCTTTAAAGGGCACCCATTTTTCTTCAGCTAAAAATGTAAAAAAGCCTGCATTGACATGGTTACATTCCCAGGACACTCAGTTCTTTAGAGATGGACTAAATGGCTGATATCCCTTACAAAATTTTCTTGAACTTGATAGAGCTTATGTTGAGAAATAAAATAAAGTTTATATTTCTTAGGTTTTTTGTTTTGTTTTGTTTTTTGCAGCTGGCTGGTAAGGGTCACTTTTATCTTCTAATTCCATTTCCCATGAACTTTTTGAGGTCCCCTCATACATCTGATAAGTAATATCCAAAATATATAAGGAATTCAAACAACTCAATAGCAAGAAAACAAATAACCCAAATAAAACAAATAAAAATGGGCAAAGGACCTGTACAGACATTTCTCAAAAGAAGACATACAAATGGCCAAAAGGTACATGAAAAACTGTTCAGCATCACAATCATCAGGGAAATACAAAGGAAAACCACAATGAGATTTCACCTTCTACTTGTTAGGGTACTGTTATCAAAAAAGACGAAAGACCAGTGTTTGTACACATGTAGAGTAAAGGGAACTCTTATACACTGTTGGTGGAAATGTGAATTAAGGCTACCATTATGGAAAACAGCATGGAGTTCCTCAAAAAATTAAACATAGAACTACCATATGATCTAGCAATTTTACTACTGGGTACGTATCCAAAGGAAATGAAGTCAGTATGACAAAGAGATACCTGTATTCCCAAGTTCGTTGCCACATTATTCACAATACCCAAGATATGGAACCAATGTAAGTATCCATCAGTGGATGAATGGATAAAGAAAATGTGATTTTATATATATATGAAATATATGCATACACATACATACACTATTCAGCCTTTAAAAAAAGGATATCCTGTCGTTTGCAATAACATGAATGAACCTGGAGGACATTATTTTACATGAAATAAT
>NW_007736412.1:4756-5010 GCF_000696425.1 Galeopterus variegatus | reverse complement strand
TGGGGGAGGTGGGGGGGTGACTGCTAATGGTTATGGGGTTTCTGTTATGGGAGATGAAAATTTCTTGAAACTAGATAGAGGTGATGGTTGCACAATACTGTGAATGTACTAAACACCACTGAATTGTACACTTTAAAATGGTGAGTTTTATGTGATATGAATTTCACCTCAACTTCAGAAAAGCAATCCACTTATTTCATTTAACAAATACTAATTGAGGACCTATTACATTCTAAGTACCAGGGTTGATACTA
>NW_007736412.1:0-4025 GCF_000696425.1 Galeopterus variegatus | reverse complement strand
ATTTCATTTAACAAATACTAATTGAGGACCTATTACATTCTAAGTACCAGGGTTGATACTAAAGAAGAAGATAGACGTGGTTCCATCCTAAATGAACTGACATGGAAAGATTTCTAAGTCATAAATGAACCAAAGCAAACCTATGTATGGTCCCACTGGGCCTTGCTCTCTGCTGGGACAAAGTCTTACTAACTTAAAATATAATCTTGATCAGAGAAGCTTGAAAAACAAGGTTCTGTTCTTTGTGTTCCCATGTTCCTGTGCTTTTCTGAGGACTCATAACACTTGCTTATTGTTTGAATAATCATTTCTCTTCCTCCCAGACTGTGAGCTTCGGGAGGAAGCAGCTGGATGTATCTGACTTTATCATAGCTTCAGCACAGTTCTCTGCACAAAATAGATGTTGAATAAATATTTCCTGGGTAAATGAATGAGTGATTCCTTCCATACTTCTCCAGTTTAGGCTTTTGGGTCTGGGGTCCAAAACTTCTTGGGTTTGACTTCCACCCAAATAACAACAGTAACAATAATAAACAGGCAGCTAACTCCATTTGTTGAACTGAGTGTTTTGACAGGCACTGTGTAAGGGTTAGCAATAATCTCATTGACCAGGTCTCATGAAGCTGGTTTTATGACTGGAGATGCTACTACTCAGATCAGAAAACAAAATTTTCATGGGGAGGTTTGGTGGCAGAGCACCTGGATACAGAGTTAAACCCATCCACAAGACATTCCAAGGAAACCAGAGTCTCTAACATCCGAATGGCTGGCTCTTCCTGCAGACTCCAGGGTAAATACCACATTGGCCCTATGCATGACCAATAATGGGAAAATTGGCTAAGCAGTTTGCTTCAATTTGTCTTTTTCGGAGTCATGTAGACAGTCTTCTGGGAAGTAGATTCTACAGGTTCTCCTTGAGAATCCTTGAGACCCCTAAAACACCATTCTCTCCTGCAAGCTCTTCTTCCCAGGCTCTGTCCTGGGGCCTGGGAAGACCCTCTCAAAGGCAGAATCCTAATAATAGCTACTTAAAGCAGAGACAGGTCTCCCCAATCCTTCTGCCCTCATTCCTTAAAGGCATCTTGGACTAGGAAAATATATAAGGAGCTGAACTCACCATAGAGGAATGAGCGCCACATGGTGAGTGTACAAGGGTTCTCCAGAGAAACAGAACCAATAGAGGGTGTGTGTGTGTGTGTGTGTGTGTGTGTGTGTGTGTGTGTGTGTGTGTGTGTGTAAAATGGGAATTGGCTCATACAATTATGGAAGCAGAGGAGTCCCATCACCTGCTCTCTGCAAGCTGAGGAACCAGGAAAGTGGTGGTATAATTCAGTCTGAGACTGAAGGCCAGGGAACAGGGAGCTCTGATGTCCAAGGGCAGAAGAAGGTGGATATCCTGGGTCAAGAAGACAGAGAGAGAATTGGCCCTTCCTCTGCCTTCTTGTTCTATCTGGGCCCCCAGTGGATTGCACATGCCCACCCACACTGGTGAGGGTGATCTTCTTTCCTCAGTCTACTGAATCAAATGCTAATCTCTTCCAGAAATACCCTCACTGACACACTCAGAAATAAAGTTCTATCAACCCTCTGGGCATCCCTTAGCCCAGGCAAGTTGACACATAAAATTAACTATCACAGGGAGTCAAGTGGCCTGGGTTCTAGAAAAGCAATTACTCACTCCTGGCCTTGGTTTCCTGTTTTGTGAAATGGTAATGCTTTAATAAATGATCTGTAAAGTTTGCTCTTTCCAGAGCTGGTCTTCTGAGATTTTACCTCCATTGCACAGACTGTCCTGCTGACCCTGACCCTGACTCTGCCTCTTGGCCCTTTCATATGTCCACTCTAGAAGTACCAGGGTTGATACTAGAGAGGAAGATAGACGTGGTTCTATCCTAAATGAACTGACATGGAAAGATTTCTAAGTCATAAATGAACCAAAGCAAACCTATGTATGGTCCCACTGGGCCTCGCTCTCTGCTGAGACAAAGTCTTACTAACTTAAAATATAATCTTGATCAGAGAAGCTTGAAAAACAAGGTTCTGTTCTTTGTGTTCCCATGTTCCTGTGCTTTTCTGAGGACTCATAACACTTGCTTATTGTTTGAATAATCATTTCTCTTCCTCCCAGACTGTGAGCTTCGGGAGGAAGCAGCTGGATGTATCTGACTTTTTATTGTAGCTTCAGCACAGTTCTCTGCACAAAATAGATGTTGAATAAATATTTCCTGGGTAAATGAATGAGTGATTCCTTCCATACTTCTCCAGTTTAGGCTTTTGGGTCTGGGGTCCAAAACTTCTTGGGTTTGACTTCCACCCAAATAACAACAGTAACAATAATAAACAGGCAGCTAACTCCATTTGTTGAACTGAGTGTTTTTACAGGCGCTGTGTAAGGGTTAGCAATAATCTCATTGACCAGGTCTCATGAAGCTGGATCAGACAGCCCTTGCTCTGCTGACCCAAAACCTGCTGCTTGGAAAATCACAGGTAAAGCATCTGAAAGCATCATTAGTGTGAGTCAGCAGGGAGCTGTTCAGGCCCAGCTTAGCAGAGGAAGTGAAAGGTGTAATTTGCTTGAACACGCACACTTTCCCATAGAATAATTACTTTGAAACCCACACTCTTTTGGGGGCCCAGAATTCATCTTGAATGAAGCACAGCCTTCTTCATCATCATCTGTCTGAAGAAAGACAATCAGAAATGGCAGGGTGGAAAATGAATGGAAAAACAAATGATGCAGGGAGGCAGAAGCTTTTTGCATCATTCACTGCTCAAAGGCTTTCTTTCCCACTGGGCGTAGCAGACATCCATGAGCTTCATTGTTCTAGACTTTGATACAAGCCCAAACAGGAGCTCTCCAGCTCCCAAGCAAGGTGGCTTGGGTCAGACAGTGCTGGGGAAGGGATAAGAGACTTTCTCCTGCACTCATATCCCACAACATTTTGGACTGTGCCCAAGGTTCCTGCCCCACCCTGGTTTGTTACACATCTGCTCTAAATTATGAATCTGGACATGGAAAAACATATTAGGAGCTGAACTCACTGCGGAGGAAAGAGCTTTGCATGGGGAGCCAAGGGTCCTGGGTCCTGGTTCTGGTGGTTGACCTTGGGAAAGCAATTTAGCCACTCAAGGCCTTGGTTTGCTTTCTTGCAAATTGATGAAGATAGAATAAGTGATCTGTGAAAGTTGTTCTCTACTTCTATCTCCACTGCTCAGTGTCCTCTTGACCCAGACCCTGCCTCCACCCCTCATCCCTTTCTAACTAGGTGTGCTGGAGTTGAGATGCTTGCGTATTTGAAGACATCAAAGACATACCACTATTGAAGACATACCATTGAGGTTTTAGTGATTTAACATAATCGNCTCATATCACCAGGCTTCAGGACTGTACCTGAGGACTGAGCCTTCAGGACCACCCCAATGCCAGGCCAGCTCCCATGGCACCATGCTCTAGGCCTGCCCCACTGCCAGGCCAACCCATGAAGCCCTAGACCCAAGCCAATAGCCACAGACCAAGCCTCCAGGCCCCTCTCAATGTCAGGCCCCCCAAGTCAGTATCCAGGTCCACCCCATCACTAAGCCAGTCCCCATAGCCCCAGCTTCCAGGTCTGTACCCACAGACCCAGTCTCTAGGCCTTCCCCATTGCCAGGTAGGCACCTGCAGACCCTAGCTCCAGGCTGGCCCTGTGGCCCCAAGCTCCAGCAAATGTAGGGTCTAGGCCCATACCAGCAGACCCCAGCACTGTACCAACCCCCCAGAGACCCACCCAGCCTCCAGACCCACCCCAGAGTCAAGCCAGCTCCTATGGCCCCAGGATCAATGCTAATCCTCATGGACCTGGCCTCCAGTCAAGCACCTGCACACCCACCTTCCAGTCAGGCCCTGTAAACTCAGGCTCCAGGCCTGCCCCAGTGCCAGACTAGCCCCAGGCTGCAGTGGACCAAGGGTTAAAGCCCACCCCAGTAGACCCTGGCACCAGCCTGGCCCCCACAGACTGAGGCTCCAAGATCACCTCTGTGGTCCC
>NW_007736411.1:59738-64834 GCF_000696425.1 Galeopterus variegatus | reverse complement strand
AAGTTCAGTTAAAATCCACACCATCCTCATTGCCAATGTTTTATCCTTCACCAAGCGCTAGAGCTTGTTCTACTTCCACAGGCGTCTGGCTCCTCAAATCTCCAGCCTACCTCTCATTCCACTCTCCACACATAACTCATTTCTTTCAGTGCTGAAACTGAAGTGCCCTGAAGTACTCTTCAAGTTCTCACCAACCACATCAACAAATCTAGAAGCAAAGGGGCCTGTGTATACTAGTTTTGGGGTTTTTTTATGTTAATTATGGATGAAGTTTCTCCAGCTCCTACCTAAGATAAACCCTTTGATTGTGTGTTGGGTGCCCACAGTTTGTACTCTCTCTCCTGCAGTCTGTCTTTCCCCTCCTCCCTACTGAATCATCCCCTTCATCATTCAAACGTACTGTCATTTCTCTCACTGTAAAAATGTTTTCTTGGCCCGTTTTTCCTCTCCAGGTAGCACCTGAGTTTTGTTCCTTTTTATGTTAAAATTGTGAAAAATCGTGTACTCTCCCTTTATACTGCCTCCAAGTTCTCTTCTTTCTTTCTCAAGCTATAAAAATTAGACATTCACCCCCAGCATGCCAACAAAACTGCTGTTATAAAAGTCATTTCTAATGTCAAGAGGCAGAGCAACAGCCAGCAAAGGAGATGGAAAAGTCATGTCAATGAAGTAGGAGGAAAACCAGGACTGGGTGCCATCCCAGAAACCAAGGAACAAAAGTAATTCACAAGGAAGAAAATATGGCCTGATTCAAAAGCTTCTGTGGGTAGAATAAGATGAGGACTGGGCAACAGCCATTGGACAGGGCAACCTGGAAGTGTATGGGAACTTCGAAGGGAGTGAATTCCACGGAGACACTGGGATGAAAACCTAATGAAGGGGGTTCAAAAGAGAATGGGAATTGGGGAGTGTGACGGAGAGTCCCCAAGACTTCCCCCAGGTTCGATGATGGGAGAACTCAAGGACTCAGCGTTTTGTTGTACTCATGGCTATGGTTTATTGCAGTGAAAGGGCACAGAACAAAATCAGCAAAGGGAAAAGACACAGAGGGTGAAGTCTGGAGGGAACCAGGTACAAGCAACCAAGCATCCTCTCCCAGTGGAACCACAGAGGAGGTGTCTAATTCCCCCAGTAATGAGTTGTGCGAAAGTTTGCTAACTGGAGAAGCTCATTAGAATCTCAGAACCCAAGGTTTTTATTGGGAACTGGTCACACAAGCAACCAAGCATCCTCTCCCAGTGGAACCACAGAGGAGGTGTCTAATTCCCCCAGTAATGAGTTGTGCGAAATTTTGCTAACTGGAGAAGCTCATTAGAATCTCAGAACCCAAGGTTTTTATTGGGAACTGGTCATATAGGCAGCTTCTGCCCAACAAGTACCAAAATTCCAGACTCTCAGTGTGAAAAAGCAGGTGTTCAACATGAACCATATTGTTTGTGTAAACAGTTTAGAAACAGTGAGCCACTTATAGTTAATGGTGGTAGGGACCCTCCTGAAATCTAAGTACCCTTGTAAACAGGCCTTTTAAAGTGAGGCCTGCTGTGTTAACTCTTTTCTGCACAAGGACAGAGGTTTAGCAAGTAGAGATCATTCCTTTGATAAATTTAGCTATAAAGATAAGAGAGATCAGATGGCAGCTGGAAGGAAGATAGAATGTTAAAGGATTTTAACTTATTTTATCTTATTTTTAAGATGAGTGAGATTACAGAATGTTTAAAGGCTGACGGGAATGATTCAGCAAGGAGAGAAAATTTGATGATGCAAGAGAGAGAGGGATACTTGAGTGGAAGAGAAGACAGAAATCAGCACACAGTTGAAACATAAACCTTATAAGGGAACATGGGTAGTTCACCCATCACATAAATGTTATGATTGTCAATAGACATAATAAATATGTCTGTTTTAGTCATAAATTTTATTAACAAGAGAGTTCAGTATGGTCACAGCTAATATGATTAAGCATATAATATGAAGGACTTTTATAAAAAACACTATAAAATGTCACTGATGGGTATGAAATAGACAAGAATAAATGGAGAAATGTATCAATGTTCTCAGAAAAAATGACTAAATATTGCAATATTTTCTCCTCAAATTAATTTAATCAAATTTATTCATTCAAATCAAAACTTACCTTAGAGGAAGAGAATTTAAAAGAACGATTTTGAAACTTTTCATTAATTGAATGGTTCTCAAGTTATCTAAATAAAATTAAGTGTATTGATTCACATCAAAATATAATTGGAATTTATAGGAAGGAGTAAAAAGTAACCACTGCACTTTTTCAATATTATTTATATCGTATTACACAAGTAACATATATTAATTGTTGGAAAATTTAAAATACACATAAGAAATGTAAAAAATAAAATAAAATACAACCATCTGCAAATGAAAGACTCAGAGACAACCACTCACTCTTACCATCTCTTTGCACGTTCTTCCAGGATTTTCCTATACATGTTGTCCTTGATTTGCATGACTTTGATATGCAAAACTTTCAGTTACCATAGTTCAGTTATAACTCAGTCCCTCAACAAGATGGTTTGAATTTCAGTTACCATGATATATCAATTGTAATCGCATAAACTACAAACTTTCCTGTTAACTCTTTTGTCCACCAATCACTTTACAAATAACTCATGTCAGTGACCGATGATATTACTTCTTTCAAAGACTGTCAGTGACTGGTCACTGCACATTTGTTATTCAGTTCACAGACAGACAGCAAAGCTTGTAGCTGTGTTGCCTCCTTGTTGCCCAGTGATAAATCCATGTGACATTTTATAAAAATGGATGATCAAAAGAGAGAATTGGCAAATGAAGTGAAATTTCAGTAAAAAAAAAAAAAAAAAACCAAAAAGTGACCATGTTGGAAGTGATATTTAAGTAGAAGGTAGCTGTGGGAACATTGACACTGTGGGAACATTGACACTGCTGTCATTGGAGAGGAGCTTAGTGAAGGCAAACTTACAGACATAAAGGAGTACAGTTGTGACAAGAGGATGAAGATGTCCCAGAGGAGCTGATGCCAGTAAAAATCTTTCCATTAAAGAAACTCTTGGAGATATTTCATGACATTAAAAGTGCAAAAAATATCACGTTGGAATCTGATCCAAACTTAAAAAGGAGTGTGGCAATTGACCAAGGCATAGAAAAGATGCTTGCTTCATATCCTAAGTTATATGACAAGAAGGCAAGCACTATTCAAACTACACTTGATAATTTTTATTAAAAAATAAGACACTTTAATTTCCAATACTTCTAATGTTTTAGAATACTAAATAGATATTAGTTTTCCTATTTTTCATGTGTATATATGCTTAGATAGTAAAAAACAGCTTACATAGTCATTTTTACAGCCTCACACTACCATGCCAAGGAAGGGCTACCAATATATGATATATTCTTTATCTCATTCTCTCTCTCTCTCTCTCTCTCTCTCTCTCTCATGCCTCCATTCCTTCTCTTTGTCTTGTCTATCTCATATCAATATATGTACTTTAACAAAATGAGACCATAACAAAAATGTTTTGATTCCTACCTTTTTGTTTCACACTTAATACATTTCTTACATGTCAGCAAACATAAATATACATTGTTTTACATCTAGTGAATGCAAAATACTCCACTGACTGGCTGTGCCAACGCTTACTCGTCCATTAATAAACATTTAAGTTTTTGCATTTGCTTTACTATATTGAACAGTGCTATGATAAGCTTCATAGAAGTTAAATTGCTGAATCAAAAGGTGTATGTGTATATTTTTAAAATTTGATACACACTAACGAGCATATTATTGAACTGAGTTTCCAAAAGTTACACCAATTTACACTTCCTCCTGAAGTGAAAGAGAACCCAATACTCAGAATTCATGTGAAAATTGGGTATTTTTAATCGTTCTAATCTTTGCTTATCCAATAAGTAATTTTTTTTTTTGCGTTTTATTAATTGAATTGTTGAACTGAATGAAGGTTGTATTGGAGCAAAATAAGACACCATGCAAATTTCTATTTTAAATTAAGATGCATAAAATTTTAGGTCATATAATTCAGAAATATTCATATTCAAAGAGGCTTTTTTGCAGGTCTCCAAAAATTTAACTGCTGTTGTATAGCAATAAATGTTATCTCAATCTTCACAGACTAGAAAATAGAGACTACACCAGAAACGAAATACAAGTATTTTATTCCGTTTCTTGATCTTTGCACTGACCTGTGTTTCCATAGATGTTTAGGTGTTCATAATAGTCCATCTAAACATCTTTATATGCTAAAGATGCTTCTAGCATTGGAATCCTGAGAGAATGAAGTAGGGATTAACAAATATTGATTAAGGGATGGGCTTAATATCATGAGTATAAAGATAATTTCTGAGATCACCACTGAGAATGGACGGTGGTAAAAAAAAAAAACAACCCAAGTTAAAATAAGTTAAAAGTTAGCAAAACAATCAAATTTATTTTAATATCAAAGGGTTAATTACAAATTTTAATATGATAACTTCAAAGTTTAGTAATAACTTCACAGTTTATTCTATTATGAAATGATGTCATTGCTATTTGTGAGGTTTGTCTAGCATAGTAGTTTTTTAATAGTTGACAAACTTTTAAGAGTGGAAGTGTCCAGATTTCTAATTTTTCTCAAATCTTCAGAAGGTCTGCTAAGATGAGACCTCTCATTCCCACATGCCAACTATTGACAGGGGCTGAAAAGTAGTTGCTTTCTTTACAAAAGGACAAATTTAATAGTGTCTAGCTCAACATCTTTACTCATTTATATTCCCTGCCTACCCTTTCCTTAAGAAATGAATCAATCTAGAATTTCCTTATAAACTTATATTACTAGGGGAAAAAATTGAAAAAATCATACAGACTGTGATAAGCATATCAATTATGCTTCAAAGGGATAGCAAATAAGTTTATCACATTCTTTAGACAATTTATTTCTTTAACATTGTTCTGCTAAGTTCTTTCTAACTACTTGCCCAAACAGATGACATAATGCTGAAACTCTGTGAGTTAACACATCACTTAAGGGTTTTATAGATTTCCACCGAATTTTCCAGGGTCCTAATGGAAGTAGCTATCAGAACTG
>NW_007736411.1:55367-58121 GCF_000696425.1 Galeopterus variegatus | reverse complement strand
ATGTCAGTGGAATCTACTTTGCAGCTGAGAATCTTAGAGCTTTTGTTTATCAGCCCCACAAATACCAGTTCACTTTTCCTTAAGAAAAGCATGTATGTAATCTGCCCAAAGTCACCGTCAATATTTTGTAGGCAAATTTCAATGTCCTCTGAGGAGGGTTATGTTTTAATACTCTAAATTATTTGCTTCATTCAGAATTAACTTGGCTCTGACAAAACTCTCAAAATATGCTTTAGAAAAGTAAGTAAACTTGTAGCCCTTTCTCCATTCTACCTAAAAAGTATCCTTCAAAGCCCCAAAAGAAGAGAATAAAGAACGACAGGGTAAAAACATAGAAGCAGAAATTGGGAGGATTACTCTCCCCCTGCTATTCCCCTCAGTCCTGCTGAGGTGGAACTTGCCAATGTGCAGGCATAGCAGATACTATCAGAGCTGTTCCAGGTTTCCCAGGACCCCTTTGTCCCCCAGCTGCTGTGCACTTTTCTTCTTCCTGCTCCTCCTCCGTCTCCTTCCTCTTCTTCTTCTTCATGAAATGAGGATCACATGAATTTATTCCTGAATCTGTTTACAAAAAAAAAATCCTTGTGAATTCCAAACACATATAGAATCAGGTGTGTTGTATCGGCCACACAAATATCACAGATTGCAATTACTGTCGGTGTCATGATTTTCTGAATGGATGAACAATGCTTGGTAAAGCTCTAAAAGTAACAAAGTACAGTATTGCCCTAACTTACACTAACTTTCCATTTCTAGAAAAGCCAATCTATGCTAAAACTGTGCAAAATGTATTATTTGCATTGATATGTAAAATGGGGTAGGTTCCAGGCTAAGATAAGTGGCTTTTTTATCTCCATGAATATGTGGTGGAATGTTTGATTATTATGCTGTTTGGGATATTTTTCACTGTGCAAGAATGTCCTTTTTATCTTTGACTCTTGCCCATTAAATGACAGCATCACCTCCCTTTCTTTGAACAACCAAAAATGCTCCCCAATTTTTCAAACCATGCCCTGGTGCTAGGCAGTATTCATCTGTTGAGAATTATTGCCCCACACTTAATCATTAACAATAGCTGAAAGCCCTCCATCCACTCTCCGAATAAATATTTCTTCTCTCCAGCCCATTCCCTACTACTCTGACACTGACGGTTATTTCACTCCAATGGGACATACAATCCGTTTACCCCTCTGCCTCTTCACTGTGCCTCAAGCTACTCATGTTCTCAAATTCTTCCTCATCCAGTTTATAGTCCATTTGCTTCTTATACCTTCACCTGGAAACTCCTTCCAAAGACTGCACTGAGTTCTGCATCCACTTTCCCCATTCACAGAAAGCCAGAAGTGCCTGGGAGTTTATGTCCCCAGTGGGCAGCCCAAGACTGATTGATCTCAAAGTATAAAAGCTCAATTCTTTTGCCCCTAAGGCCTGACAAAGTCTAAGGTATAGTTCAATCTCTAGAACTTCCCATGGGGATCAAGGTAAAGCAGGAATTTGACCTGAAATCACACTTTTGTGCAGCTGCCTCTCCTTACCTTCTTCTCCTTCCCCATACTCCCTTGCTGGTCTTCCCTGGGGGAAATTCCCTTGTTAATAACTTGGACATGACTACTTATCTCAGAATCTGCTTCTAGAAAATCCAAACTAACATACTAGGAACAAGAAAACAAAGGCTCACTTCTGCAGGTGGGTGGTGGGACTTTTAAAGAGTGACTTTTCCGACCTGCTGGCCTTTCCCACTTTTTGAGGAATGGTCTTGTACTGCTTTACAAAACCAGGAAAGTGAGTACCTGGAATCCTATCTTCTGCTCTCCCAGAGTCAGTCTGTCAAAGTTAATTATACTGCCCCAACCCTTCTTGAGTAAAGATCTGTCAGTAGATACACATGTCTCATCACCACCAAACAAACACAGGCACTATGCTGGCCTAACCATGTCTGTAAGAAGATTCTAGAAGAACTCTAACTTTGAGATCTACTCATTTTACAAAGATAAGAAAAAGAGAGTAAAAGCAATTTAGTTGGCTTCCCATTGAAGAAACAGAATTCATTATGGCAATGAATAGAGGAGAGAACAATCTAGGCTTACTATGATATTTTCCAGCTCCCTAGAATGAAAGTTTATTAATCAGGTTCAATCCCCCGTTTCTCAACAATCTCATAACACATTGTGTGTTCCTTAGTACAGGCTCTTTTTCTATTCTGTGACTTATTAAAGCTACTTGTTTACTAATTGTCAGAGTCTGTATCTTCATCATCTTTATAAATGCTCTGCAGTGACTAGCTCCTTGGTCTGCCCAGGTAAGCTCTCATAAATGTCCATCTATTGACTGACTCATACAGTGATTGATTGAATATCCTTTTCATGCTCCTGTTGTGGGCAGATGTACCTCTTTCACGCATCAGGTTGATAACAATGTCCCATTAACACTAGCAAGTGCAGTCATACCCACCCTTTTCTCTTCATCACTCCTGCATCTCTCACCTGAACTCTAGCAATGTCATCCCTATTGTCCTCCCTGCTGATGGCCATTTCCAACTTTAGTCCATCCTCCCCACTGTGGTATTTTTAACCCTAAAATATGAGTTTGCTACTCATTTAAACCCTTTCATGCCTCCCACACACCCGTCTAACTTTATTTTCCACACATCACAGCATTACTGAACAACATCCAAACACACACCTCTGTCAGAGCCTTTCTTTCCTAGACCATTGCCTTGGGCTGGAATGTGCACCCCTTGGGGGCTTGGTCAAC
>NW_007736411.1:52068-54564 GCF_000696425.1 Galeopterus variegatus | reverse complement strand
TTAACTTATTGGGTGCTTTCTAAAAACGAGTAGACTACTATAACGGAAGCTCCTGGGAGGCCAGCAAAACATGAGGCCACTTGTCAGGGCCAGAGGTACTAAATGCCAAGCTTACCTACTTCAGAATTATGTTTAGGGCCAATCACATAAATATCATAAAGAGAATAACGTACATCATAATAACTATAATGACATCTCACATGTATACCTTACTTAGTTTTTGAAGCACTTATGTGTTGCAACCTATTTATCACTTTTTAAATCTTCTAAACAATTTGGGAGCAACTTCTGGGTTATAAACATGCCCATATTACTGACAACAAAACTGAAGCTTAGATAGATTAAGAGACTTAAAGTTTATCTCATGTGATAGAGTGGAAAAATAGCCCAATTCCTCACCATTTCCTGGACCCATACCCCCGCCCTCTAACTTTGCAGTACCGTCTTCTCTGACTCCGCCTCCAGCCTCAGGACTTGCTTTGTTCAAAGAGATGTCAGTAAGTTAAATACTAGCAGAGACTTGAAAGGCCCCTGTACAACTGGGCCTGCTCACTCTTGCCCTCACTATCTCCTTGGGAAGGACCTGCCCAAACTAGCCTTCTGGTCCCAGGGGAAGGAGGATAAACACCTCCAGCAGAGACCAGTCATCTTGGTCATCCCAACCAAGGCTTTAGAGGCGGCTAAGAATCCAGACATGTGAGTGAACCCAGCCAAGTTCAGGAGAACTGCCCAGCTTAGACCAAACTAAATTGCCAATGCCCAGACTCATGAGCTAATTACATGCTTATTGTTTTAAGGGACAGAATTTGGAGGTGGTTCTTTATAAAGCATTATTGTGACAATCCCACCACTTAATAAAAGAAAAGCTAAGACTAGAGAAGATAATGAGAAAAAATCTTCTTTTTTTTTTTTTTCCTTTTTGTCTTTTTTACTGACCGGTAACGGGATTGCAACCCTAGGTGTCGCGCCCATACCGGGGACCGGCAATGGCATCGCAACCCTCGGTGTTGTGCCCGCACCACGCTCAGCCAGTGAGCGGGAACCGGTCTCCACATGGGATCCGAACCCTCAGCAGGAGTGCCGCTGCGCTCCCAAGTGGCGCACTCTCCAGTGCGCCACCGGGCCGGCCCAAAAATCTTCTTCTTATAACAGTTTCTCTTTATAGATATTGGTTACCCTGTAGGACATTAGGGAACAAGGTACTGAAGGTAGAATATATCCAATTTAAAGAACCCCTACTTCCCTCCATTTTGGGGGGACTAACTATCCTGAGTAGCTCTGTGTCTTATCACTGGGAGAGTATAGAGATACTTCTTTACATCATGGAGAGTTTATGATTTCCTAAATTCCAAATTATCCTTCTTATTAGAAAAAAAAAATATTTTTATAGCACGTTATCCCAGATTTAGAGCCCAGTTGTGAGTAGCAGACTGTTGAGGTAAAGGTACCCACTCTTGAGAGGCCAGAAGGAAGTTTTATATGTCAGTTCCTGGGTCAGAAATGGAAGGAGTAAAGAGATGAATAGGTCAATAGGGGATGTTTCTTCCAAGCCCCCTGTAGCAGTCAGGTGTGAGTCCAGAGAGGAAGAAGGTCTCAAGGCACAAGGCATGCACTGAAATACGGGATTTGGATAAAATTTGGCCAGCTGGATCAGGGAGAAGGGGTAGGAATGGAGGCAGAGGTAATGCTCTAGAGCCCAAGTAACAAAGTGCAGCATAGAATATGGCTTTCATGAAGTGAAACAGAATGGAACATAGTATATACTGCATAGTAACCTGGGCTTTGGCAGCAGTTGGAGTTCTGGGCAAAATCCCTCTTGGTAGAAGCACAGTACTGACTTAGAGGGCTTGACATCCATGATTCTGATGCGACCACCTGCCCACATGCCTTATGGGCACAAAACACTAATGAAGTGACCAGAGACAAACTCCAGAAGGGTTCCTGCAGACTCAATGGATGACCCAAAATAACTGAGTGACTTTGAAGTGGGTATTAAGGCCCTGCCTTTATGTAACTGGGGATTAGGGAACAGCAAATTTTAGTGTTAAAGTCAGTGTTTAACCAATAGGCTACTGATGCCAGGAGACCTAGGTTCCAATTTTTTAAATTAAAATTAAAACAAAATATTTCCAGGATGTGATACCATATCTAACAGAGTGAGCATGATGAAAAAAGACAGATAAAACCTAGCGTTGGCAAGGATAAAAAGCACCAAGGATTCTCACACAATGCTGATGGGAGTGCAAATTTATACAATCACCACTGGGCAATGTCTACTAAAGCGGAATATATGCATATTCCCTGATACAGCAATTCTACTCTTAGATATAAAGTCAATAGAAATATGTGCCTATATAAACCAAAAAATGTATATAAGAAAGTTTATAGCACCACTATTGATAATAGGAAAAAACTGAAAACAACCCAAATGTCCATCAATGATCAAATGATGAGATGAATGAATTTTGAAATATTCACACATGGAATAGTATACAA
>NW_007736411.1:48047-51819 GCF_000696425.1 Galeopterus variegatus | reverse complement strand
ATTAAAACAAAATATTTCCAGGATGTGATACCATATCTAACAGAGTGAGCATGATGAAAAAAGACAGATAAAACCTAGTGTTGGCAAGGATAAAAAGCACCAAGGATTCTCACACAATGCTTATGGGAGTGCAAATTTATACAATCACCACTGGGCAATGTCTACTAAAGCGGAATATATGCATATTCCCTGATACAGCAATTCTACTCTTAGATATAAAGTCAATAGAAATATGTGCCTATATAAACCAAAAAATGTATATAAGAAAGTTTATAGCACCACTATTGATAATAGGAAAAAACTGAAAACAACCCAAATGTCCATCAATGATCAAATGATGAGATGAATGAATTTTGAAATATTCACACATGGAATAGTATACAATAATGAGAATCAGCAACTTACAACAAAACTCAGTAATCATGAATTTAATAATTGAGCATACAAAGACATAAAAAAGGGCACGCTATATGATTCCATTTATATAAAATTCAAAACCGGCAAAATGAATCAGTGCTGTCAGAAGTGAAGATGTTTGTGATCCTGGGGGAGATGGCAATGGTATCTAAAAGGGGCACGTGTGGGCTTTGGGGATGATGGTCCCCCAAAGTGCTCTGCTTCTTGATCTGGGTGCTGATTATGTGGGTGTTTTTAGGTTGTGAAAATTCATTGAGTTGTACACTTATGATGTATATACTTTTCTGTATGTATGTTATATTTCATTAAAATTTTAAAAACTTGAAAGTAAACATCAAGTCAAAGTAATATGGTGTGATGAAAATATGGTTGTCTTACAAATAGTCAGTACTCTGTTTTCATTGCTGAACCAGTAAATTATGATATCTGAGTTTTAGCTTCCTCATTTTAAAAATGTTCTGTCTATTCTTGTGGTTGATTTAAGAATCAAGTGAGTTAAAGTGCATAAAAGAATAAACTTTGTAAACTGTGGAAATGTACACACATGGAAGAGATTCTTATTGGAACAAAAGTGAAAAGGGATTTTCATTTTAGTTTTTAAGTGATCTTGCACTGTTAAGAAATAGCTCCCTTTGGTAAATGATAGTAATTGCAAGTGTTTTGGATCAAGTTTTAAAAAGCAGGTTTGTCAATTATATAATGGTCTTTAATGTGCCCAGATTGTTGTTTTTGTTTCAGAAAACAGAAAATTACATGATAGCTTGTAAATGGCACATTCAATTTCACACATTGACAATACTTGAAAAGCAAAAGGTCCACATATAATGCAGGAATTCAAATTTAATGGCATCAAATGATACATAATTTGATTCATTCAACCACATTTTCAGAAATTAATCACTGAGTGTCAGTATTTTTTCGTCCTTCATGACTTGGTACATCAAAAGAAAACTGCCCTTTTGGCCATAGTACTACTAATCAGTAGTAGTTGGTTCTTTCGATTTAGCATTTCAATCTAGTGCTTAGCATCTGGAAACATTTTAAAAGGTTAGACTGCTACTCCCTTATTCAAATTAGTAAAATTTTAAAAACGTAATGAGCTTCCTTTCTGTGTCTCCCAATATTCTCAGAATCACCTTTAGAAATCAATGGAACCTTTGCTTATTAGAGTAAAAATTAGGAGGGAAGGTTAGGAAAGAAAATTGGGATTCATGACCTGGAGTTTCTTCTCCCACTGGTGTTGTTTCTTTGGATCAGGGTTTCTCAACAGCCTCACAAAGAAACTATGAGGATGGCTAATTATTTGTGGGGTGGGGCTTGCTATCCTGTGCATTGTGGGATGTTTAGCAGCATACCTGGCCTTTAAGCACCTGATGCAAGTAGCAACTCTTTTCCAGGTGTGACAACCAAAACCAAATGCCTCCAGCCATTGCCAAATATCTCCGGAGCTGGGTGGTGGAGAAGGGTGGTTGGTGCCAGGGCATAAAATTCCCCCCAACTGAGAACCACTGAAATAGATGCATTGCTCCTGCACCAATGACTTCAGATCTGCTTCAAGATATTTATACCTTCATACAATGCCTTGCAGACTTTCTGGAAATAGTCTGCATGTAAGTTGCCTTGCTCAGAGAATGTGCACATAGCCTGGCGGTTTGGCAGACCCTGTATATTGTTTTATTGTCTTCTGTGCATTGTGGGTCACTGGTGTGTACATCTTTAGAGCAAACCTCTTTTGAGGGTATTGAATTTTGAAAGGATCAGAGAGGGCAGTAAAAAGAAAAAAAAAACATGGAAAAGGAGGAAACACCTGAAGATAAGGAAGATAATATTCAGGTTTGCCTGGGAAGGGACTTCACTATGCTGCTGTGTGTCTCTGTGTACTTGGTGCATACTGGTGCTGCCTGCTCACAGTCCCTCACTCATACAGTTGCAAGAGTACTGATTTCCAATTGCCAGCAATTGAAATTCTTTGCATTTTATTCTGGCCACAGAACCCTGTTCAGCTCACAAGCAGAGTCTGAATGCAGGTACTGGGAAATTAGTTTCTCTGAAAGCAACCCACAGCCTTTGGTGAATGGGAATGGGTGGATAATGACTCCATCTCTCCTGTCCCTCAATGATGTGGATGATGGTCCCAGCTCAATCAGGGAGTGGTGTGGGTTCTACACCAGCTCCCAGAGCTCCTCAGCAGGACCAAGCTCCAGCTCCCCACAGTGGTAACTTGGGGGCTGCCCCTTCATTCTTTCACTTTCCCACTTCCCCACTAGTGTGTACTTGGATCACTGCCAAATAAACTACTTTCATTTGAATCCTATTTGTGCATTTGGTTCTGAGGAAAACCAAAGAAAGAGGGTCTGGTGGGATATGGCTTTGTGTGGTCACATTGCATTCCTGTAGGCCCATACCCCATGAAGCTAACCTTGAGAGAAAAATCCACAAGGCTTCTCCTGGTCCAAGTTACTATTTGATCAGAAAGAATACTTTCTCCAGCTATACACAAGAGGATTTAGTGTTTCTTCCTTATGAGGATATACAATACACAGCAATAAATCTTTTCAAAAGGTAAACAGTGTAACATAACTAGGTGGTGTATTTTTTAGTCCGTTTTTTGTCATGTACTCATTTAGGTACAAAATGTTTCAGGGTAATTCAAAGCTCTATGAACTATAATTTACTCTTATAAGGTTATAATCTAGTAACAAATAATTTATAATGCCCGTTTAAAGGGAAAAAGAAAAGATAAATGATATGGGATTCTGAAACTCTACAGATGGCAAATAAGTAATCCTAGAGAAGGAAATGCACATTTTATTTCTTAAAACATAGCTTAGTCCCATTTCCAATTAATAAAATACAATGCCTTTACTTTAACGTCTGGGTTTAAGAATCTCTCCATATATAACTCTTCAGAGTTTTTCTCAGAATTCAACCAGGAATGGTTTTGCGAATTGAGGCATTGATTGTGAAGGAATGTGGTAAAAACCACACATTCAAAATAGCCATGTTGAATGAACAATGAGCAAGTAAAAGGGAGCATTTATCAACACTGTGTGCAAAGGAGCACTTATTTATTTAATATTTTTGAAATTAGGTTGAGAATTTTGACAAAACGTGTAGCATTTAAAACCTCTTTGGAACTCAATTCAAAATAGCCATGTTGAATGAACAATGAGCAAGTAAAAGGGAGCATTTATCAACACTGTATGCAAAGGAGCACTTATTTATTTAATATTTTTGAAATTAGGTTGAGAATTTTGACAAAACGTGTAGCATTTAAAACCTCTTTGGAACTCGAGACCATGCACAATGTCTTTTAAACACATTGCATCTATGGGCCGGCCAGGTGGTGCACTCG
>NW_007736411.1:45227-46954 GCF_000696425.1 Galeopterus variegatus | reverse complement strand
GACGTTTATATATATATATATATATATATATATATATATATATAACGTCCAGATAATCAATAATCACTACAGTAGAAAACAAGATGAGAAATATTTGTCATGAATGTGAGTTAGCCCTTATATGCTATACAGAGTACTGGACATAGAGCTAACACATCAAATAAATGTAGGCATGTTAGAAAGTTTCCATGACCCACTGTCAGAGGCACTTTCTCTATTAGCAGATTTGCTAAACAATTATAAAGAAAAAAAAAATCCAGAAAACTGTGGGGACCCACTTGAGCCTCCAGAATTGACATAAAGATTACTTTAAAATAAAAACATTTGAATTTCAACAGATGCAAAAATAAGTCTTCCTGGAGCTTCCTGTATCTCATTAAAAATAAAATTTCTGGGAATGGAGCTGCCAAAAATCCCCTCTCTGGTGGAGTGTTATGGCCATGAAGAAAAAAAAAAATGAAGACCACTTTCATTAGCATAAACAAATAATGTAATGTCAGAAACTTTTGTCTCCAGTTGTTTTTCCTAGAAACCCATTTTTTCTTCCATAAAAGTCTTTTCTCTACCCCTCCCCATAAAGTTATGTATATAAACTCCCGTCTTCAGCTGTTTAGAGAAGCACTCCGTTTGTGCATCCTCATATGCATATGAGTAAACTTTATTTTCCTGTTAATCTGTCAATTTCTGTTTAATTCACATGTCCCCAAACAGTAACCTAAGAAGGTAGAGGGAAAGTTTTCCTCTCGGATAGAACAAATACAGAAGTGACACTATTCAATTGTTCATTCACATCAAGTGCTGAGTTCAAATCCTCACCTGGAATCATCTGTGCTACCTTTAAACTCATGGCCAGATTAATCAAAGCACTGGAATCTTATTAGCAATTATTAATTGCATTAAAATACACTAGCGATGTACATATGTCATGTATGCTACGTTGCTAGTGTATTTCAGCATGATTTTAAAATGCTGTTGTTTTCAAGTAAAGCAGATATGAGAACGATTGCCACTGACTTCATAATATCAAAGTTCTGATGATGCTTTTTAAAAAAAAAATGTAAATAAGTGAGACTAATGATTCTCAAACTTTGCTGCATAGAATTACCTGAAGAGATTTTTAAAAATCCCAAGGCCCAGGTGGCACACCAGACCAAATACATTGGAATCCTGGGACTGTGATACAGGCATCAAAAAATNTACAGATTAAAAACATTGCAGAGTGATAGCAACTGGAAATGAATAGAATAAAACATGATAGAACTAGTGGAATAAAACATTGTACATGGTAGATTGAATGCACTGATTCCTGTACCCATGCCCTTTGCTCTTTGGTAGTGTCCTCCTACACTGACTTGCCCATGTGACTTGCTTTGGCCAATGAGACAGTGGTAACTTGATGCAATCAGAGGCTTGAAAATGTGTTTGACCATTTCTGCTCCACTTGGTCTCTCATCCTCCAGCAGGCTAGCCCAGGTTCATTCTCAGAGCAGTGGCAAGCTTCTAAGGAATACCACATGGAGCAGAGTTGAGTTATTTCATTTGAGGCTATCCTAGGTCAACCAGCCTAAATGTATATGCTTGAGAGAATCCTGGCAAAATTAGCATAGACCTGCCCAGAAACAGAACCATCCAACAGACCTAGAGACTTGATGAAAGTAATGAAGTTGGTTGTTTTAAAGTCACTAAGTCTTGGGACGTTTATATATATATATATATATATATATATA
>NW_007736411.1:41808-43318 GCF_000696425.1 Galeopterus variegatus | reverse complement strand
AGGTGGCACACCAGACCAAATACATTGGAATCCTGGGACTGTGATACAGGCATCAAAAAATTTTTAATTTCTCAGGTGATTCCAAGTTTGAAAAACAATAACCTAGTCCTAGATCTGTGCTGTCCAATACAATGGCCACTAATCACATGTGATTGGTAAGTATTCGCAATGTGGCTAGTGTGAATTGAGATGAGTTGTAAGTAGAAAATACATACCAGATTTAGAAGATGAAGTATGAAAAAAATAGGTAACATCTTGTTAACAATGTTTTATATTCATTACATGCTGAAATTAAAATAATTTGATATTTGCATTAAATAAAATATATTATTAAAGTTAATTTTATCCACTTTGTTTTACTTTTCAAAGTGTGACAACTAGAAAACGTAAAATTACATACATAGCTCACATTTGTAGTTCCCATTTCTTTCTGTTAAACGGCACTGACCTAGACTGCCCTACTAAACTAGAAAATGACATATGGAAATATTTATTTTAATATTCATGTGATTTTACAAAAACTTGCTTAATGAAGTATGTTTTTACATTCTAGAAAACTAGATATAATGTTCTGCAGGAGGGAGGCTCATTTTTAAAGGAAAAACTGTCTGTAACCCAATACTGAATTTCTTGCACTATTTTTGTTGCTGCTTATGCAAAATAATATATATGCATTTAATTTTTATGATTATACTCAATGCAATATTTTAAATGTTGCATGATGTAAAGTTTATTTAAGATTCAAGATACAGATGTAAGTAAAATGTACAAAAGTCATCTCGTTGAAAAGTTGTGTCAATCAATCACACTTTATCAATGGGGTAAAATATTCAAGGAAAGAGGGAGACAGAACCTTTAAAAATAATCAATGCTGTGCCTACTACCCATTTTGCTACATTTTGATTTTTTCATGATTGAATATTCTTCTAGTAAGAAACACCTACATTGCCATTCTCTTTACTGAGTGGGCAACATTCTACTGTGATATTAATCAGGTTGAATTTTTTTGAACAGCATTAATAAAAAGAAAGACCATGAAAAGGAGAGTGCTGCATATGAATACCATAGGGCTAATTGTGCTTTAAATCTAATTTTAGGCCATTTAGTGCTAGCACATTGGTTAAATTTGCAAGGCACAATTCCAGGGTTTGTAATTAAAAGAAAAAAAAAGTCTGGCTCAGGATGTATTTTAACTTATTTCGCATCTCCTATTATCACCATTATTATTCATCAGATAATAATTATCATACATGGCTTCAGGCCATTCCTTTCGATTTTATTAAAACTCTTTCTTTTCTAGTACAGGGTTTCCTTTAATCCCAGATTAATTTATTTCCCAGTCACTGTGGCAAAACTCATCAAATGAATATGTTGACAAATTCTCCTAATAAAATATCATCCTGATTAAGGTTATGAAAATGCTGTGTAATTTCCCCCAAATCATTTGTATCATTTGTTTTTGTTAGTTCTGGAGTTGATTTACTCTCATCCATGGTGGAATATTTCATTC
>NW_007736411.1:38193-41244 GCF_000696425.1 Galeopterus variegatus | reverse complement strand
AGGAGCTTTCACATTTGAGTGGGTTGTGCCTCTCGGGTCTTATCCTCTCTTACTGTATCCTGTGAAAAGATATTTATCAACTTTGTTCAAAATATTTTTAAACGATGCTGGTGTATTTCATCAGTTTTCACCATACCAACACATGCAAAGCTGGGAACCACAATAAAAACGTGATTACGAGATTGATCCCCAGCATTAACTAACTGAACAAGGTACAATTGGTCCTCTTAAGGCAATTGTCACATTGTGCCCTAAATTATAGTCATGGTTATTCATTTTTTTATGCTATTTGATAAATTCCCTGAAGGCAGGGATGTTGCCTAGTACAAGACAAATGGTAATATTTGTAGAATAAATGGAGTGTTTTAACCATTTTGGTATATTCCCATAGTTGTAGGCTTCCCTGGAAGGGATTCAGTAAACACATTGATTGAGTGCTGTATCATGCAACTATTTCAAAAGTAAGCTCTTCCTAGATTTTTCCTCCCTAGTAACACGTAGAGTGAATTGAACTGGAACTTGAACTGGAATAAAATGTTCAGATGTGAATTCATCTAAATTTTGCATGTTTGATGTTTAGAGTACAGTAAGGGTCCATCTTTAATTCGTCGCTCATTAGGGCATTTATTTGCAAGTAATTAAAAACATACATTTGTGTCACCTTTTTTAGTGTGTTAGAGCTAGGAACTCCAACATTTTATTTTACCTCTTAAATCTGGTTTTTACAGATTTGTTACCCAGTGAACTGAGAAAATGCTTTGAAAGGGACAATATCCACCTTCTCCCCTCTTTTGGTTTTTGCCTCCACTGTTCATACGCAATGCTTGCTTTTCAGATGAGAATTAATTTATGTAATCTTCATAACCCTATGAAGCCTATTAGCCAGGATTCTCTGGAAAAAGAGAGCCAACAGGATGAAGATATGTGTGTGCGCGCGCGCGCGCGAGAATCTCGACAAATTGAGTTTCAAAGATCTGGTTGGCTTTTATTAGTGATTCATAAACCAGGCAACATCTAGTCTACAGAATAGAAAGGAGCTCCAACAGGCTAAACAGAATGGGTGAGTTTTACAGGCGGAAATAAATGGAGGGGAGCCAGAACAAATAGAGGATTGGTCATTTCAATTGGTCATTATGCTTCCCTCATAGGAATATAAGCAAAATCTTGGCTTAATGACATTTGGCTATCATCTCTCTCCTGATTTCCTGGAAGGTCAGATCTTAATGTATACAGCTCAGGTTTTGGTTTGAGTAAGGTGGAACTTTAGCACGAGTGACTCCATTTTGAGTGTGCTTTTCTATTCTTTTTTTTTTCTTGTTTCTGCTTTTTTCCCACTTTTTTCTGCCTATAAAACTCACCCACTCTGTTTAGCTCATGAGAGCGCCTTTCTATTTCATAAGCTAGATGCTGCCTGGTTCATGAATCTCTAACAAAAGCCAATGGGGGGTAGGTGGGGAAGAGGAAGATTTATTTTAAGGAATTGGCTTATATGATTGCGGAGGCCTGGCAATTCCAAAATCTTGAGGGTAAAAGCTGGAGACCCAGGGAAGAGTTTCAGTCCAAAGACTGTCTGCTGGCCGAATTCCTTCTTGCTTAGGGGAGGTCGGTCTTTTTCCATTACAACCTTTAACTGATTGGATGGGCCCCCACACATTATGGAGAGTAATTTGCTTTACTCAAAATCTACTGATTAAGTGTTAGTCTCATCTAAAAAAATACCTTCACTGAAATATCTAGAATAGTGTTGGATCAAATATGTGGGAACCATGACCTAGCCAAGTTGACACATAAAACTAACCATCACACAAGGTAAATATTATGATCCCATGTTACAGATGAGCACAGTAAAGCTCAGAACTATTAAGTAAGTTAGGTAATATCAGAAAGTTTACTTCTGATGGGGCAACTGGACTTTATAAAAGGAGGTTTTGCTTTCCAAAGCCCAGGTGTCTTTTCACTCTCAAATCAATGGTTTTTCATTTGAGCAGAAATGTGTTCTTCCAGAGCCAAACGAATACCAAAAGAAGCATTTAGTGACCATAGCTGTATATTTTATAGGTCTAATTTATCTACTGATAAACATTTTCCAAGGATGACGATCTAATCTAATGAGGTAGGATCCTGTTATGATAAAAAGATCTCTACTCCCAGAGAGGTAATGACAAAAGCTAAGGAATCATCCTGTTCTTTACAATCCTTGGAAACTTTTTCATTCTTTCCATTTCTGACGCCAACACTTGAATTTAAGATCCCACTATTTTTCAACTACAATATGTACTACAGCATTTCAAGTCTCTAATCTTCACTTGATATTCCTAAATTCTGTATTCAGTTATGCCACCCCTTCCACCTTCAGCCCCTCTCAAGTACTTACTCAATAAAGCTGAAGTACTGGGCTAAGGGTTACAGATTATTTGCAGACGAGCTTCAACTACCCCTCTAGCCTCTATTTTCGCCCTTCACAGTGAACAATACACAGGTTAAACTTGTCCTAGACAGTGTTCATGGGCTTACATATTCTTTGATCTTTTTGACTCTTAGGCCTTTGTGTTCACCTTTCTCGCCAGGTGAACTTGTCTTCTGACTCCTGCTCTGCCTATCCTTTCGCTCCTCAAAAAGTTTCCATGCTCATCCCAGCCAGCAGCTACTCTCTTTCCCCTAATCGCTTCAGACTGTAGTTAAGGTTTGCAGTTTTAGGTACTGCGTGATTTCTATTTATGCACTCTCCTTATGTGTTCATGGAGAAGTCTGAAAAGGAGTCCCAAAGCCAAATGCAACAGGTCTTCCAACTCCGGAGTCTGCCAGTGCAGACGCTCAATAAACGTTTAATACATTAATTGGTGAATGAACCGAAGAAGAAAACTGCAGTTTGTGGGGCAAGCGCGAAGGTGCCTCTCAGTTGAGGGAAGACTGCTGGCTGGCTGTCCTCTCCCTTCGTCCCTTTCACCGGTCCGGAGTCCCCGCCCACTCCTCACCGACCTTAGGAAGGGGCAAATACTGCGCATGCCCAGTATCCAGGGCCTCCTCCGGGCGCGCCGCCCGCACCATCCC
>NW_007736411.1:35976-37332 GCF_000696425.1 Galeopterus variegatus | reverse complement strand
CCTCGGACCCGGGGATGCCGGGGCTCTTGGATCCCCCTTCCAGGCTCGAAGGCGCTGGCCGCGCGGGCGGGCTTCCCCGAGGGGTACTCCAGGTGGGGTGCGCCGGGCCCGTACGAGGGACCTAGCTCCCTGGGCAGAGGGACAGGGCCGGCTGCAGCCGAGGGACCCTGGGGAGGAGTGAGGTGAGCTCGCTCGGGTTCTGGCAGGCTGTACGAGCGGCCACAGGGTGCGCGACCCCGGAGGTGGCAGAGGTCTAGCGAGGGGGCGCGTCCGGGAAGCCGTGGCGCCGAGCAGGTGGCGGGGACCGCGCCCCTGGCCCTGGGACGCGCACGGTTGGAAATGGGAGCAAACTTCTCCCAAGTAACTTTATTGAGGTGCCGCCGGAGGGGTTCGAGGGGCGGGGCCCGGGCTGGGGCTCCAGGGACCGAAGTCCCAGGCTTGCCTAGTAGCCCTGATCCCCGCAGGACCCCGGCGAGTACTGGCGGGTGCTTCTGGGGATTGGTTTCCTTCTGTTGCTGGAGCTCGTCCTCCAACTTCTGAGCAGCATCCGTGGCCCATTTGCTCTTAAAATAGAAGTTTGATGTTTTGGTAAGAAGGATGTTTGCTCTCTTGGGAAGAAAAGACTTATACAGCCAGCCTTTTCAAAGAAAGTATGGTTAGGGCATGCTGGGGATTCCTATTTTATCAAGCAACCTATTGTCCTGTGTGTGCTTGGAAAAAGATAGCTTATTCTATTAGTCTTAAAAAGACAAAGGGAGATAATTGTGATTTTTTCTTTTTTCTTTTCCCCGTTTCTTTTAAAAATACGCCCCGCCACCTCTCCAAATCCTGTAATACAGTAGTTCCCAAATTGCACGGTAGAATCGCTGGGGATTCTTAAAACTCGCCATGCCCCATCGCACCCCAAACCAATTAAAACGGCAAAACATTTTTTAAAGATCCCTAGCTGATTCCAAAATGCTGCAGAATTGGGAACCACTGGTTAATGTAAGAAAAGTCAAGATTTTAGTTTCACTAAAGTAGTAGCATTCAGTTTGTAATTGATGGGTTGAAACTCTTGTGCATTTTCCCTAGACAAGAACTCACAAAGGGTGGTTTGTTTCCCACCAGGGAGGGAGGATAAGCGTCTCTAATGGTTCAAACTTTTGTTATGACTCTAGCACTAAGAACATTATTCTAAGTGGTGTTTTGAATTTCTGTGGGGGTTACTAAGTCCGCCTTCTCTGATCCCCTGCCACAGACAAGGGGTTTCCCCTTCTTTTAGCCCTCCCTCAAACCCCCCTTTCTTAAGCCTCCTCCATGTCCCCTTTTGACTCCACTTCAGGGAAGATTCTCCACCTCCAAATGTTACCGGCT
>NW_007736411.1:0-35486 GCF_000696425.1 Galeopterus variegatus | reverse complement strand
CTAAGTGGTGTTTTGAATTTCTGTGGGGGTTACTAAGTCCGCCTTCTCTGATCCCCTGCCAGAGACAAGGGGTTTCCCCTTCTTTTAGCCCTCCCTCAAACCCCCCTTTCTTAAGCCTCCTCCATGTCCCCTTTTGACTCCACTTCAGGGAAGATTCTCCACCTCCAAATGTTACCGGCTCTACAGGGTTAAGGCGGGTTCCCATAGCAACGGGCCCTCAGGAGAAGTGGGTGGGTCCTTTTACCAAGGATTTCTAAATAGGACTCTTCCTTTTTGGAGGATTTTGAATTACTTTTTCAGTTCTTGGTCTCAGCGCAAGTGAGGTGAACTTAGATTATCTTAGATAATGACAGAATTATTTATTAATGCCTTTGTATGGGGTGATAATTGCTAGCAGCTATGTTCTCCCTTGAATATTCTTTCCCAATCCTTGCACTGAGAACTTGTTTAACAGACTTCCACAATGAGGTGGAAGCAAGCAGCTATGTTCTCCCTTGAATATTCTTTCCCAATCCTTGCACTGAGAACTTGTTTAACAGAGTTCCACAATGAGGTGGAAGCAATTTTTTTTTTCAAAACGATTTGTCTTTGGGCACCCAAACCTAAGAATTGTATGCATTATCCCTCTAAAGTCCTAAAACACCTTATATTTAAGAAATTTAAAGTGTGAAATATCCTACAGCTATGCAAAATTTTGATAATTTGTGGCCAAAAAAAGATGCCATTAGGAACTTTTAAAGTTGTTTTGTTCCTAGAAAGTGCTCTGCTAGGATTCATTACAAAAAGTTAAACCACTTGTAATGCTATACTTTAAAATAACAAAAGAAAGGCACAATTAGTCTACGTATTCATCTGCTCCTCTCCTCTGCTAACATACACATCCAAAGATCAGGTTTTTAAAAAATGTTTTTTTTTATGCTCAAGACAGGTATTCTGTAGCCATCTAATTTCAGTTGGCTTGGCAAGGAACTGTTAAAATTGTTCTGAATAAAACAGTACAGAATATGTCATTTACATGTGTCAAGTTTTTTATTTTGTTTTTGAAACCTTTCAAACTTTACTGTCTAAGTAATTGGAATTCAGTCAATTCCAAAATACCTTTAGGATTCCAGTGATTCTGAACATCTATTGGGAATTGAGATGGTTTTCTTTTACTAATATCTCTTGTTTTATGTGCTAGTTAAATTTCTGTTAACCTGGCTATCAAGTAAATTTTGTAAGGCTAATTTTTTCCATTTCACTATGAGAACTTGTAGTTCCAGCAGTAATATGCTACTAAGATAGTAATCTCTCACCTAATCTTCCCTTTTTTTTAATCACACGTTTAAAGTTTACCATTAGACCTTTTCAGTCTATAGTGTCTTTCAGCCTAATTGTCCAGTAACAGATTCTTTGAAAGTGTGCGTTAATATGCAACTATTGACATGCCCTTTTTTCCAAATTATGCGACTTCTGTTGTTTCTGTAGTTTTTAAACATTTTAAAATGTAGCTATTCCTATTGTAGACATTTTGGGAATTACTAAAAAAACTGCTAAAAAATATAAGCCAGTCACATTCAGAAAAAAAGACAATTGTTAATGGATGACATGCTTTCATTTGGCCCTTTTTGTTTGTCCGCACAGACATACATTTAAACAAAATTGGTGTTTTAATTTTATCCATAGTTTTAAATACTGCCTTTTTACTTAAAATTATATCACATTGTTTCCTCCGCCCTTAAATTCCTTGAAAATAGGGTTTTTAATGATGGGTATGTCACAGTTTATTTAACTTTTTTATTGTTTGATGTATTATTTTCATTTTCAGTGGATGAGAATATGGGATTAAACTCTGGCTACAAATCCTAGCTTGGCTGCTTCCTAAGTGACCTTAATTACCATTTAATTCTTTAATCACATTTGCTTGGAATAAGGGTAATGGTGCCTGCACCACAGAGTTTTGGTGAGATGGAATGAACCAAATGGAAGCTGGCCAACAGGGTCTGGCAGAGGGTGTAGGCCCGGTAAGTAATAGCAGACACACAGGCAGAGCTGAGATAAATACCTTTGTCTGAATGTCCGAGTATCTCTGGCTTGCCTAGGCTAGATTTATAGCAGTAGAATTCCTGGGGCAGAGGTGAACTCTTTTAGGACTTTTGAGGCTTGTTGCCGAATTGCTTATGCCATGACACATTTCCTTACCTACTGTATGGTCTCTCCACAGTGTGCCAGTACTCCAGTGTTTAATCTTTTCTGATTTTCTATAAAAATGTGATCTTACATTCATTTTAATTTACATTTTTAGTAACTAATGAAATTAGTAATTTTCTTTTTTGTTTTGCTTCTCCTTTTGAGAGTTGTCCATTCTGATCTTGCCTATTTTACTTTTAAATGATAATTCAAAAAATAAAATTACTTGAAATACCTGTTTTATATAAAAAGTATTGTGCCTTTATTGTATTTGTAGTGTTGTGGGTTTTTCCCCCACAGCTCATTATTTGTTTTTAAATTCACTTTATGGTGCTTTCCAAGCTTTCCAAACAAAATATTTTCATTTTTTTTATGGTCAGGTTTCTCCCTTGTCCTTTATGATTTTTTCCTGTATACATTTATGCTTGGAAAGCCCAGAGATGAGGTAAATAAAACAAAAAAGTTTGAAATATATTAGATCTTTTTTACATTTAATTTTATAATTTTATGTGGATATGCATTGATTTTATACTGCCTCTGCCTGGATTAGCCAAATCTGCCAACACGGGCCGGCCCGGTGGCGCACTCGGTAGAGTGCAGCGCTTGGGAGTGCGGCAGCGCGCCCGCCGAGTGTTTGGATCCCATATAGAGACCGGTCTGCTCACTGGTTGAGCGCGGTGCGGGCGCGACACCGAGGGGTGCGGTCCCATTGCCGGGCGCGGTACGGGCGCGACACCGAGGGGTGCGGTCCCATTGCCGGGCGCGGTACGGGCGCGACACCGAGGGGTGCGGTCCCATTGCCGGGCGCGGTACGGGCGCGACACCGAGGGGTGCGGTCCCATTGCCGGGCGCGGTACGGGCGCGACACCGAGGGGTGCGGTCCCATTGCCGGGCGCGGTACGGGCGCGACACCGAGGGGTGCGGTCCCATTGCCGGGCGCGGTACGGGCGCGACACCGAGGGTTGCGATCCCGTTACCGGTCACGAAAAAAGACAAAAAAAAAAAGGAAAAAAAAAAAAATCCGCCAACACTATTTGTTAACTAGTGCATCCTTTCTTTGTTGGTTTGTGGTCTTTATTATCTTTTAAGATTTTGACTAGCTTTGGGGTCTTCTTCTGTTTTAGGTCTTACTCATCTGTTCATTGATCTCTAATTTTAATGTCAAATCTTTTAATCATAGATTTACAATATATCAAAATATGTAGTAGAGTAAGTAACACTGTTCTTTAAAAAAGTCATTCATAATTATGTTCACCTGTTCCTGCAGATAGAGATTACAGTATTATATTTAAATTAATACATACAGGATTTTAAAAGAGGCTTAATGTGAAATGAGTGGCCTCCCATCCTCCCACCCCCTTAGTTGCCCTCCCCAGTGGCAGTCACTTTTGGCTGTTTACTGTTTCTCCTGAGTTTTTCACTGGGGCCATTTGTGGGGTCTTTCTTTTTGGGCTGGTCAGAGAGTGGTCTTTCAGTGTCCTGCACTGAGGAGGCTGGGGTCTCAGCGTCCTGTTTATGTAGAGTTGCTTTGAAGAAGGTTACAATGCTCCTACCATCCAAAGATTTACCCGTTTTATCTACTTTTCCAAGAACAAACCTCCAGTCTTCCTGGGTTCTGGTGTTGTCTGCCAGTGGTCTTCAGTGAAGGTGGAGGGAGGGCATCTGGGGATTTTAGAGCTTCTGAAACTTTTACTAACATTATTTTAACTGGCCACCCTTTCACCATCAGTCTCTGAGTAGACTAAAATGCTTCTTAGCTTTTCTCCTTGCTGGTATAGCATGCCCCTCTCTTGGGTCAGCTAAGGCAGTTGCCACATGTCCATCTGCTTTCCACTTTCATCATTTTTTTGTAGTTTTCTCTACAGTTCTTAGGTCTCTATGTCTCCTAGAAAGATCTCTTACTGTCACTTCAGTGAGATTTAGGGAAAGGATGTAATTGGATGTATATGTTAAATCTGCCATCTTTGGAATCTTAATTCCAAAGGTGAATCCTTAGAACTAAAAAATATTGAATCATGTTGCACTTTGTTTCTTTGGCAAGGACTGCCATCTGTAGTGTTTCTATTAAGGGACATGAAAAAGTTATTCAGACCTTTTATCTCTAGCAGCAGAGTTTTATTTTCTAAGTCCTAACATTTCCTGTTACAGTTCTTCTAAAGTATTTATGGGTTTTTTTTTTTTTTTTTTTTTTTTTTTGCTTTTGCAATGGGTTCTTCAAATTGGCTATTGCTGGTGGTTGATTTTTGTATAGTTATTTTATAGCTGGCTCTTATTCTAAGAGCTTGCCAGTTTTTTCTCTTGTGTTTCTTAGTTTTATAATCAGTTTCAATAATGAAACTTGTGTCTACTTCTTTCTAATAATTATACCTTTTATTTTAGTTTTATGGCAGGGTGTACTAGAGTTAGCATTCTGGAACGTTATAAAATTCTTCTGGAACATTATCAAATAGTAATGGTGATAATGTGCAAACTTGTATTGTTCTTTATTTTAATAGGGAAAAGAGTAGTACAATATTGGCTTTTGGTTTATCATAGTTTCTCATCAGGATAAAGTAAATCTAGCCTTTTATTTCCAATTTACCTAAAGGTATTTTTACTGTGAGATGGGAATTGAATATTAGCAAATGACTGTTAACTCCTGCAGTTTATCACCGATATTACGGTCTGACTCTCAAATATTAAATTGGATCAAACCCTTCCATGTAGATAATTCTTTAGAAAAAAACATATCGAATTCACAAAAGAGTGAAACATAACATCATATTCAATACATAATCATGTCTTCTTGGGTGGGGTGGGAGACAGCCACTTGGGATTTTTCAAAAGAAAATATTCAAAGTTGCTAAACCCGACAGTCAGTTCTTTTGGTGGCATTTGATATAATTGAGCATCCTCTTTTTCTTGATGTACTTTCTTCATTTGTTTTTTGAGGACACCACATTTTCCTGATTTTCCTCCTGTACCACTGACCCACTGGTTTCTTCATTTCAGTTTGTTAAATTTGTGCTGGTTTTCTGTTCTCACCAACCTTTTAATTTGGAACGTGTTAAGGCTCCGTTCTTGCCAACAAGTTGTTGCTGGCCTCTTGTCGCAAATAGTCATGCGACTTTTTAAAAAAAAATACCGTGTAACTACTTTGTACTGTTGCAAGTGCTGTGCAAATAAGTCATGTCATTTGCAAGAAAAAAGATTATTATTTTAGAGATTGTTTAAGCAACCAAAGAATAAACAGTGAACAAAAACCATGATGTATGTATCTCTAGAAATGCATGAACCCAATTGCTGTTACCTAAACACAAAAATGTAAATGTTTTCTTTAATTCTGCTATTTTTTCTTCAAGATATATCTAGTTTCTTATGTATACTTTATCTCTACTTATTTTTTCAGTAATAGGATATGAGCAAGTCCCCATATTCAATTAGAAGGTATAAACATTTTAGCCACTATTACCATGCATATCGGAAATAAAATTTCACAAGTACCATTCACCATTGTTCTGAATGTATCTACAGGATGAATTTGCCTTGCCTTTGAATCTCAGATTAGATCTGTGTTTTGGTATTGTGAAGACTCATTCTTTTGAAAATAACACTGTTACAAATTTATTTTATATTGAACCCTGCAGAATCTGTACTCTTGGCCAAGGGTGAATGGAAATCATTGACATGCCTTTCTGATGATGAATCACATTTCACTTTGTTCAGGTCTTTAATGGATAGCCGGGTGGAAAACGTGTCTGTTTTTATAGTTCTGCTCCTGGTTTAGAGACTCCTGTTAAGTATTTGCTGCATTTGTGAAGGTTTTTGTTTTTGTTTTTTTAATTGCCACGTCATTTTTTTTTTACTCATCTTGTCTTTTTGTTTTTCGGAAGTGCTGGTCTTGTCTACCCAGCACCTGTAAACATACCTACCTACTCTCTAGTGAGGGACTTATTTTGCTCCTCAGCTGCTGTTATACTTGAGGTATCTGTGGATAGAGAAGGGCTTATAATTTAGACTACCACCTGTTTTCATGCATTTGTCCATGAAAAATGTAGTGGGAAGTGAGATTTAGTAAAGTCAAACAACAGTTAATTTGTTATTGGGGAATTATCTATATTCCTAGAAAGCCTGGAAATTGATGAAGTTCTTAATTGGGCTTACAGCAGGCAACTCTTCCCAAAATAATCTTATTATCAACTTTAAAAATAGTGAGAAGCTACCCAAAAGTACCTCCTGCTCAGGATGCAGGTTCAGGCTGAAAACAGCTGTTGCTAGCTGGTGCTTTCTCTTACACCACCCCCGTTCCCTCCATGTAGACACCAGTGCTGGTGGGGAGAGGGTGCATCTCAGAGTGCTCCTTTCCTTCCAGTGATTTCTTCCCTCTCTCTCTGCAGTGGCCTTAGGAGATAGGACAAGTGCTTCAAGCTGGAGCCCACCTGTTGGAGTGGGGGCTGCCATCTGAATGTGGGCAGTGGTGGAGGGAGAGTGCGTGCGTGTAGCCACTTGGGTCCCTGTGCAGTTGCAGTCTCTTATGACAGACTTCCCCAGCCCCTTCTCCAGATGATTTCAGCACATGTTTAATAAATGCTGTATAACCTCTTCATTTGAATTAGTAGATTTTCTAGTTAATTTAATACTATTCAGTAAGTATTTCTGTGGGACCTGTGGGATCAGCCCATGCTTACCTGAAATTTTGAGTTATTTTATTAGCTACTTTCTCTCATCAGTGCCATGAAAGTCTCCCCAGATGCTAAAAATCTATCCTGACCTCTTGGCTAGCAAACAGCTTCTGGCATATACTTAAGTAATGATGCACTTGATTAGGGGGGTGTGGGTTAGGGATGTCAATGTATAATGGTGTTTGGGTTGAGCTATAGGAAAATGAGATGCTCAGGGTCAGGGCAACCTGTATTTTGATTTTATAGCCTTTCTATATAGTTATTAAGTGTGAAGTAGTTATGAGGATCAGATCCTACTAAAATGCACAATTTCTAAGATTTTTTTAAGAATGAGGGTGGGAAAGTGTTTGGACATCATTTCTTTGGCAAATGACTTTTTAAATGAAGTTACTGCTGTCAGATTAAATATTTCCTTTAGACTTTTGCAAAATTCTCACTTACACTTTATTTCCAAGAAACTATTTTCTTTATTTAGTATATAGGAAGGTTTTGATATTGGATAGTATCAAACACTGTGTTAGATATAGTGTGTATAGTATAACAGTACGAAATGACACTGGAGGGAGGCAGATTCTGCTTAATGTGTCTCATTAAATGAAAGAAAAAAGCGAACAACAAGGTTTTGATATTGGATAGTATCAAACACTGTGTTAGATATAGTGTGTATAGTATAACAGTATGAAATGACACTGGAGGGAGGCAGATTCTGCTTAATGTGTCTCATTAAATGAAAGAAAAAAGCGAACAACGAATTCTCTTAAGCAATTTGCCGGGGGAGAGGGGCAACAGCAAAGGTTGCTACTTATTCTCCTAAGGAAATGTGATGTAGACAAAGAAAAATTTTAATATTTATTTAAAAATAAATGTTTTGGTGGAAGAATATGAGGAAGATCTGGCCTCACACAGATATGTAGCTGGAAAAGAAAGGAGTACTTTAATAGCCTTTTCAGATGGTTGTGGATATTTGATGCCTCACCAAGACTTGGTAAGTGGTAGTTTCTTACAGGTTAATTGCTGTGTGGAATCTAAAACCATATCAGTGAACTTTTTGTACTTCTGTAATGTCAAAATCCATCCGTTTATCTTGTACTTTAAATGGATCTTTTTACCCATGTATGATTCTGTACTGTTATCTCATTGTTATTAGAAAACATTGGTTCACTGAGCTATATGAATCTTTCAAATGTTGACCTTTCATTGTCCAGTATCAAAAAATCACCTTTACTTAATATCACCACTCTCATCAGAACAATACTTTAAGTATTGGGAAGCTGTCAGGATCGTGGTGGCATAATCAAGGTTTCCAAAATTCTTATTTTTGATTAAAGTTTTGAATTTTATCATCAGCATTAAATACTGTCAGTTTTCCTTGAAGTGACAAGCTCACTTCATTCATTTTGATGAATATAAATACCTAAGTTCTGCTAAATACCTAAGTCATCTGAATAAGCATACATTCCTTATTTTCTCAAGTAACAATGTGTGTTTTAAGAAAAAAACTGCTGGTTTGACTCGTAACACAAAGAGTTGCACAAGTGTTTTTTCTCAAGGCAGCCATTTTATTTCAGTTTCACAAGAAATGCTTTATGCATATTTCCAGTTTTATGACACAAAATATATTAAAAAGGTGTGTACTCAGGGATGTAGGTTTAATGAAATCAGCAGTTTTTACTGCTGTGTCTCCCAGAGGTTCCCAGTGAAACAATATATTGCTTATAGTAAATGGTTACACCTAAATCCCCCAGCATCCAGGTGTGGGTGGGGAGCAGTGGGGCAGGTAAGGTGACTTGAGTGGTCCTTCTGTGCGTGTTCCCTTTCTCTGCTCAGGGTCCACTGGGGTGACCTTCAAACAGCTTAGGAACCAGCAGCATCAGTAGTGAGAAGAAAAGTCAAGAGCCAGACTGTGGAGCGGTCCCTGTATTTTAGAGTTCCTGGAGAAAACCCTCTCTTTTCTGTTTGGAGCAAATGGCCCCTCCAATGAGAGCTTTGGTTATGCATCTCCACTACCAGATGTTACTAGGAGGTTGCAGAGGGATTCAGTCACTTGGCCAACTTCAAATATTTTCTTAACCAGTGCAATTCAAAACTGCTTAAAATGCATAATGCTTTCAAATCATACATAAGTCAAACAACAGGAGCACACATACCTCATCCTACTTTCCAAGAAATACAGTTTTATAACCAGTTGAACTCATTATTTAAAATTTTAAGCAGTTTAAATTTTGGGGGTTTTTTTTGGCCAACACAAAAGTCAAACTATGACTTTAAAACAGTTTGTTTACATTATCAACACTGCTAATGGTTTTTAAAGTCATCCCTGATGGCAAAAGTTTCCTTTCATAAACATACCAGCCCAGCAAGAGACTTTACTGTCGTGGCCAAAATGTTCAGCTATTCCACTATTAACATTACCATCTCTGTTTATTCTTATTTCCATGTTGTAAGGGATTATTTAGATGGAAATTGAGAATTATTTATTTTTTTGAAAAAAGTCAAACACCTGATTGCTTTAACATTCTGGTTCTTCTTAGTAAAGGAGACATAGAGACGTACCCATGTGTGCACTACACTTGTCTGCTTGAGCACATGCTCTGTAAGTAATCTGAAATGAGACGTTGCCTATCTTAACAGTATGCCTTGTTTGTGGGGGAGTCATGAGTTTTTCTACCGCACTGTACATACAAGCCTGTTTCATTACTTTGAAGATCGGGTGTGTCTAATGTAGTGGAAATTTATTGATTCAGTGGTAAGTACAGACGAAACACATTTCGGAGCCACATAAAAAAAGTCTTCTTAATTATCCATTTTTGGGGATTATTCATATGACTGCTTTCCTCCTTTCATGTGAATTACTGAGAATTTATCATCCTTTCCAGTTCATTAAGTCACTAAAATTCTCTACTGACACTGTAAATAAATATGCCAGACCATGAATTGAGGCTGGTTGTTAAAGGCAGCTTTGTCCTGGTCACTGATTCTTGTTCCTGGTTAACCCACACTTCTCTGTGAATATCTATATCACATTAAATTTTAGATTTCTAAGGAAGCAAAACCTTACTTTGAGCACATGTAGGGACTTGCTTTAAGTTAAGCTTTAGTATTTTGAGTTGGATTAAATGCAAGATGAATGTAGTATGATAATACTACCTTTGTGCTTAGACATGTTCAGGAGAGCCCCAGGACATATTTAATAGGTGTCTAGGTTCTTTGCCACTGTACCTCATCTAAGCTTGCATCTCACACCAATAGAAGCATCATAGACCTCAGTCTTGGACCTTTTTAGCCCAGGACCAGATGTACTCCACAAAAGCAATCTAGAGCGCTAATTGGACTTGCAGGAATTGGGTTTGAACCTTCCTCTTCTGGAACGGCTGAAAGCCAGGTGTGTGGGTGTGTCACTGTTAGCTCTTGTTGGAGATAGGAGATGCAGTCCTTAGGGAATGCACACACTAATCAGGCAACATAAGAGAAGATAGAATAGAATGTGAGAATGTACTGCAGCTGAGCATGGAGAGTCTGGGATCACTGGGAAACCTTCCTTACTGAGGTGTCCTTTGGACTGCGTCTTGAAGGATGGGTAGGCTTTTGATAGGTAGGGAAGAAAGGGCAGTGAGGATGGTAGGAGGCAGTGGACCCATTTGTAGTGCAGGGACAATTTTGTCTGCAGGGTGGGTGAATGAAGTGGATGAGTCAAGAGAGCTAATGGCGAGTCCAAGCTAGGTCATAGAGATCCAAAATACCTTTCAAGCCATGTGGCTTCCTCTCATTGAGAAAGGTGAGATGGAATTTCTTCTCTTCTTCCTGGACAGGTGCTTGGTTTGTACTCCTTTGGCATGCAGGAGATACCAGCCTCAGTTCACACGATAGCCTCTTTAGGAAGAGTGTCACAGAGCACAGTTAAGATTTGGCCATATGCCACGTAATAAATACCTCTTTTCATCTCCTTTTTGATGTTATATTTTGAGTTTTACAAGAGGGTGTTGCTATAAGTACTGACATGGATTAGGTCTCCTATACAGAATTCTAAGTAGATCATGGCGTCCCTACAGCTGGCTAGTAAAATCCTTTTGGAGAAAGACCTGACTCTGATGTAAATTTTAATCACCATTTTCAGAGACTGTTCTTCCTTAGTCTGGTTCAGTCATCATCATTACCATGGATGTTGTATGAGTCTGTGTAGCTGTTAACTCTGGTGAAATGGTTACTTCTCTGTGTCTTATTAAAAAAAAAATTAAGATACTGACAGTTGAATTGCCACTCATTGAAGATTTATTTTGACTTTAATATTTTTTTTCTGTTCATTATAGTTAAGGTCTGCATGTAAATGCTGTCTGCCTTTTGTTATGTGATACAGGGATTGGGGAAACCCAAATTAAAGCACATATTTCCATGAATAGTTCTACTTTCTAAGTAAGACTTATTGAGCATTATTTTATGAGCAATTGGATTATTTTATTCTATACCTCTGGGCAGTTCAAGTACTGACCTACTTATATATTAGCTCTTAATTGAACAAAATGACTTGCTGAGTATATTATTAGAATTGAATTTTTGACTGAAATACCTTATTTTCTTAGTTTTGACTCATGAGATCGAGCTAAATATAGAACCTCCTCAACTTTAATTCTGATTACAAGAGCATGAGAGATGGAGGGAACAAAGGAGTACTTTATCAGTGCCAAATTATTATTTCCTGCAGCAAATGGAGTCTCTCAATGTTACTTGGTGTTGATATAGTTAGGGTTCTGCCAACATTTACAGTACACTGTGCCTTTATATTGCGTCCTTCACAACAGTCACAGGGAATTGTATACTTTAAAGCTAATTAAAGTAGCATTAAAACATATTTTTTAGTTTGGATTTAAATCAGAACAGATTTTACTTTGAGTTTTTGCCAAAAGCTGGTTTCTATAATAACTCTCTGTCACAGGCTTCTGATTCCACTTGAATTTTTTTGTTAAAAAATATTACTGTTACTCATTTTATAAATGTATGTACCTTTTTCATTTTCATTTGGTGGTATCTACTCCAAAGAAGGTATGTTAGAAATTGGGTGCCTTGTAACTGTACATATTTCCATGAATAGTCCTGACTTTCTAAGTGAGACTTATTTGAGCATTATTTTATGAGCAATTAGATTATTTTATTCTATACAGGTATTTGTGTTTTTCCACAGCAGAATTTCTCAGACTTCACTCAGCATAGCAGACCTCTTACTTTTAGGTTTTGTATTGTTTACCTAAAAGAACTGTGTTTCATTCTAGTCACATACATTACATTGAAAAGATGAAGGAAGGCATTTTATTAAATAGTAATTAACTGAGACTGTTGTGAATATATGTGTAGTGATGGTCAAAACGCAAAATTATAACTGATCTTTTCTATGTGGTTTTGCTAAGATGAAAAAATGACTTGAAAAGTTTTTTCTGTCCTTGCCTTTCCCAAACCTATTTTGTTTGTTTCACAGAGAGAACAATTTAATATTTAAGATAATTTATATTATTCATGTGTTTTGGTGGGGGAGGAGTTGGTAAATTGAAGGATAGGACAGCAGTATTTATTTCTCATCATCCTTGAGTGTCTTAAGGGTACAGCACATATTTAGTCAACTTGTGTTTCGGAATGTTTTTTTAAATCGCTTGCAGAGGTTTTTAAATCAAGAGTTGTGGATGTTGGGGAAATTTGACTGGGTGTCCACTAATAATCAGGACTGTTACAAAATATCTGGTGGTTAGAGGTTATCTGGATTCTTTCTTTCCATTCTATGTAAGTGCTCATTGGAAAAAGGTGACTTTCCCAAATAGAGGAAGACATTCTTTGTTTAAGTATATAACCATCTATAGTACTTAACCGTATACATGAGATGGGCTGGATTTTATTGGTCTCATTGTGGAGATGTTCTTGGTGATTATTTTCCAAAAATCAGAAAGAAAAAAAAAATGTATCACAAGCCAAAGTAAAAAATACCTTTGGAAAGATCTTTTTTTCTTTGACTGAAACACATTATTTTCTTTCTCTGTCATCCAAAGTCAACAGACGACCTGGAGAAAGCCACAGCACTGGTTGGGCAAGGTTATTCCATTCCAGCATTTCCAATAGGGTTAAAGTCTCTTTTTGGATCAGAACAGCCACCCTTTGGGCCTTTTGAGAAGAGACCCACTGAGCCCTGATTTTTACTTTTTTTTCGATAAACTGCTTTCAAGCACCTAGTAGAGAGTCATATACATATAATGGGATCATTGTAATATGATATTTTCTTTTATTGTAACATAGTTAATTGTATATATATGTGGGGTACAGAGTTCAATATTAGTACTTATGTGCAATATGTGATGTTGAAATCAGGATAATTAGTATATCAACATTATACAATGTAATCATTTTTTGTGGCCCTTTAATATAGATTCTATTTGTTTGAAAGTAAGCAATAACTTCTAAGGAGTCATTTAGCTCCAAGTTTAACCTATGTATATGTTGTTATAAGTTAATAAATCTCAGATTCATTGATGAAGTGTCTTTAGCAAATCAACCAAAGTTATGGGCTTCTACTGATCAGTTTCATGTATATGTATAATTGTGTGCTATGAGAAAATATTAGAAATGCACTATATTAATACTGAAATTCTTACCAGTTCTGGCAATGGAAATTCTCATTTTGGGCTTTCCATCTACATTTTCTACCACATCAGTGGTTGTCATAGTAACAGTCTCAATTGAGAATTGTGATTACATACTTTATCAAATGACTACTTGATGAAAGCTCATTTATTCTAGTACAGTTCGGCCTGAATTCTAAACCATCATCTTGCCTGGTTAAGGGAATAATTAACCAACCTATAGAAGCGATTTCCTTTCTTTATACTGAATTATATACATTTTACCTTATTTCACTGACTGTAAGCTGCCATCAGTTACAAGACATGCTATTATTTTATTGATCACTAAGAAAGAAAGAAAGAAAAAGCCTAATAGTTATACTCATGAGATGCCATCAATTATAAAATACAACCCAATTTCAGTGATGTTAAAATTTATATGTGTGTGTGGAAGTGAAATCTTATAATCAATAAAATATGACCCATATATATATACACATAGAATTTTTGTCAGGTATTGGTCATAATCGTGGTAATAAAATGTAAAGAATATTATATTAAATCATTATTTCTGCCAAATATACAGATCCTTCAATCCTAGAAACCTAGAAGTTGAAAAGATAAGAGATTACATAGTCAGCATTTACCCATGTTGGAAATTTACTGTAAAATCATTCAGATTATGTAAAAATTAGCAGTTGGTTACCTTTTTTAACCAACGTATCATAAACTTTCTAAAAGGATTTGTAGTAGTAGTTTAAATAGATATCGTTAGAGTATCTCATGACAAATTTTATGTACTCCTTTTCAAGATCACTTAACATATGAAAGAGAATAATTGAGATGAGTTGTTTAGTATTCCAAACAAAGTGGATATCGTTAGAGTATCTCATGACAAATTTTATGTACTCCTTTTCAAGATCACTTAACATATAAAAGAGAATAATTGAGATGAGTTGTTTAGTATTCCAAACAAAGTTCACACTCAGGTACAATATGTTTAAGAGTTGTAATCGTCATATATCATGTTAAATGTCATATAGAATTTTTAAAACAATCATTGTCCCTACCTTCTGAGAATTGGCATATTCTATCTTTGGGCGTTTTCCCCTAACTTTGAAGTACTATTAAAGGTTAACTGGAGCTATAGATGGTGAAAAAAAGGTGACTCAATGAAATTGACCTTATCCTTCTAGACAGCACTGAAGTATGCCTTGCTCAAATGCTTGTCTTAGTTATCACCCTTGGTGCTAGAATTTAAACTAGGTCATCGCTGAGAAAGGCCAAATTGACTTAATGAGTGTAGACATTGCTGGGTAGTTAGACAGACTGCTTGCAGCTTTGGGCTCACTCAGCAGGTAGGTACAGCAGGGCATCAGCCAGCAGGTGACCTCATGGAAGTTTGAAATGGATAGTGGACAGCTGGCCTGGAGTGTGGGTTCCATGTGCAGATTTGGGAATAACAGTATAGGATTCAAACATTGGGTATGGACCTGATCCCAACCAACACACAGTACGAATCTTGATTATTGAACCTCCCCTGCAAAATCAGGGCAGGATTCATGGCCTCCTGGGACCTGCTTGGCCCATGCATGGGTGGGACTAGAGCATCCCTGCAGATGCAGTGAAAGGTCAGTAGCAGTGTAGCCTGGAGGAGTACAAGGAGCCAGCTTAATCTTAGGGTTTTTCTGTTTCTAATGACTATCGCAAATGATGTTTCCTAGTTTGGGTACAATTGCTACTAATAGTGAGAGCTTAACCTTTGTGGAATGTTTTCAGTTTTTATCAAAGTGCTTTCACAAACATAATCCTACATTCACAATAAAACAGAGAGGGGTGAGCTGGATATAATTACCCCATTTGGCAGATGAGGAAAATGGGGTTCACAGATACTACTAAGTAACTCACCTTCAGGTCACTTTTTATTGGCTCTTGCTTTTTTCACTCTACCATGCTGCCAATGCTTAACTTCATATTTCTTTCCAAATTTAGAAAGCATATAGTTTGTTTTCCAGCAGCTGCTATCTATACGGACTGTCAGCGTTTTGTCACTTATCTTTTTACCTTGCAAATCAGAAGCATAACTTTTGCTCAGTATTGAAGGGGAAAATAAGCAAAAACAAAACACTATTCCATCACAACTTTTCAGGTTAAACTACTCTGCTCTGTTAAATTTTATCAGTCATTTTTGGAAGTGATAGGTATTTCTTTAGAGTACCTTACCTTGTTTAAACCTCAGTTAAGCTCACTGCTGTAGCTTTTTAGGTGTCTTGTAATAAACTATATACAAGTCCAGACAAGGAATTCAGAGTGAGAACAAGTTAAACAAGTTGCCACCATTGTTAGTTGTTGACATAGAACTTGGTATTAACTGAAAATGGCTGGTTTTCTACCTTTAATTTTGCCTGGAGAGCCTTTTCTGCTTTGAGCAGTTTCCTTATGACTGAAGTTAGTGTCCTCCATTTCTTTCCAGAAAGTGCCCTTCCAGTGTTCCTTCCTGTAGTGTGCCCCTGCAGGGGTACAGACTGTATATGTTCATTGCTTTCATCTCTGTAAACTGTGCACATACATCTTTCTTTTAAATTAGATGAAAATATAAAAATATAGCATTATATAAGGATGTGGGGTAATTACTGTGGGTGAAACCTAAAGTGAGCGTAACAAACAAAACATAGCAAGCAGGAGAGGTGCCTTGTAGTCCAGGCATCACCCTGCCACTTGACTGTGGACTTTTCACAAACCCCTTAAACTTCTGGACACCCGGTTGCCGTACTGTTAGATAAGAGTTTTATTAAATGATTTCTAGGATTCCTTTCAGTTCCAAACCTCATTCAAGTCCTCAAACTAACTAACTAATTAACTAACTAACTAACAAACAAACAAATAAATAAATAAAGGTTGTACTAAATAAAAGTGGGATGGTTGGCAAACCCTCCAGTGGTGAAAATGATGATCTAAGTGAGCTTAAATTCTGTCGATAATTTTGTTATTATTGGAAATTGAATGAAAATAAATAACGGCGACTCAACTTTCTGGCAGTTATAAAATCAACTGAAACCCACTATTATTATCTAATCTTTTAAGCTTGGTTCTTAATCTTGCTCACAGTTTGTATGCCTGATACCTGATATACTGCATCAGCATGTTGTATGAAGGTGCTTCAGAAAGTTTTGGAAAGATGTGTATTATCTTTTAATTTTGTTTTTCCAAGAACTTTTTGAAGTACCCTCATCCTTTGGGAATATTTATTGGCTTCTTGACTTCATTAGAGCAGATTAACCATTTCTTGAAACATCTCTAAAATTCAGGAAGTGTAGGAACAAGTGATAGAATCCTAGTTGGAAAGAAATTTTAGAGGTAAAGTAAAATTTGACAATAGATATCGGGCTGATATCTGTTATTACCCTTCAACCCAGTGGGTGATGTTTCTGGGTAAGACTCAACAGATGGGGTTTTAACTATTTATATTTAATCAAGGGGGAAAAGAAGCCATAATTTGTATTTAATGTAGTAGACTATAGAAATGAAAACAGAACAAAGTGATGCTAAAATTTTGAATATTCAAGTCAGTCTTAGATTTTCATAACATTTTATTGTGTTTCTGGGTCATGGATTACTCAGAAGGACAGATGAAAGCCATGGTTTCTCTTTATAGAAAAATAAGTGCACCCTGACAATTTTACATGCAATTTGAGGGATTTCACAGACCTCATTAAGTTAATGCAGTCTTGCCTTCCCTTTCATGTGGTGGTCCCTAGTCCAAATATTTATAGAAAAGAAACCTACTGTGTTAAATCTTAAATGCCCTTAGAAAATCTAGACCAGTGTTTCTTAAACTGTGATCTTGAGATCAATTGCATCAATCAAGACCAACATTAAAAAGAAAAGAAAAAATAAAATAAAATAGAAAATGTCAGAGTACATCATAACATGCTAAGAGTAAGTACTGTTTTGTGAACCATCTTTTTCGATTGGTATGCATATGTGTGTTTATGTGTGTTAGTACTAGATCAGAATGTAAAATGCATTTCCTACTGTGAGTTGAGGGTAAAGTTTGTGGAACACTCATATATTCTAGATAAACCTCTTCATTTTATAGCTGAGAAAACTGAAGCCTTCAAAGGCTAAATGAATTGTTCAAATCTTCTCTCCCCTCTTTTTATTTTAAGTGGCCTAACCAGGACTGAACTAGATGACTTGATTGCTAATTTTACCATGATACAGTGCTAATTTTTTAAAATAGAATTGTGAGGTAGATTATTTAAAAATACAGTCATCTCTCAGTATCAGCAGAGGATTGGTTTCAGGACTCCCCCAGGGGTTCCAAAATCCACAGATGGTTCAAGTCTCTTAATAAAAAATGGTGTAATCCTCCTGTGTACTTTATATCATATCCAGACTACTTATAATAACTAATACAATGTAGTTGTTATGCTGTATTTTTTTTATTTGCACTATTTTTTATGATTGTATTGTCATTTTTTATTTTTTCTCCTAATATTTGCAGTCTGAGGTTGGTTAAATGTGGATGTGGAATGGATGTGGAACCCGTGGTGTGGATATGGAGGGCCAACTGTATTAAGTGGTTCATCTGCTTCACACTTGGCATTTTTTAATCCTATATTTTTCCCACTATAATTATCTCTGTCATTATTCATTGTAATGTGGACTTGAGCTTCTTATCCAGAGAATGGATAAATAGCTTGGACTCTCTCAGTTGGCTGTATGCACACACAATACTAGAATTTTGACATTTAGGGCCTCCTCAGAAGAATTTCAGAAGAAGATAGGACATGAGGGGTTGTTAAGTTTTATGTCCAAACCAAATTAAATTATTTTTAATTATTTGTTCATTGATCCGGTAGTTGAATGCAAAATGTGGCATCAAGTGTTGATACAGGTCATTGGGAAGACACTATAACAGTCCGCAGTTAGCTATGTGAGATTTTCTCAAACTTATATGCCATACGAATTGCATGAAGGATCTTGTTGAAATGCAAATTCTAATCTAGAATCTGGTTGAAATTCTGGATTTCTAACAGGTTTTTAGGAGATGCTGCTGCTGATCCTTGCACTACGCTTTCAGTAGTAAGAACCTGTATTACCTGCTTTAGTACATACAATGATAAGAAAAGATAGCTCTCAGATAATTTTTCCCTTGTCTGATTATAAACAGCCCTGCTCCTCGGTCCCCACGTAGGCTGAAGAGATAATGCCCCTCTTTGTAGCACTGTTCTAGGAGATTCAGATTTAGCACTACTTCATTTAACCAGAATTTTAAAGCTCTTCTACATAATTTAATTTTCCAAATAACTGATATATTTAATTTCAGGAAGAGCATTTCCTAAAATATCACATAATTTTTTTTTCTCAAACTATTACATGCATTTTATTTTTTTTCCTTAACAGTAGTATAAGAGCCGTGTTTGGGGGAGGGTTTCTTGGTGATGGGTGTTGAGCTATATGCAAAACCACATAGCCTTCTAAGTTCTTGTATCTGTATTTATGTTTTTTCTATTTTGTGTCCAGCTGCCAATTACTAGTCTGCCTCAAAGTGACTGGTTTTCTTTTCCATTCTCATTGATTGCTTCTGACCTTAAAAGCTAGATACTAGATTTGTTAGAAATATGTATGGGATTAATCCCAGTCAGAAGGTCCTGCTTGGCATGGTGACTTTCCTAGGATGGAAGTGGTCAGGAAGTTTCATAGCAGTTGAGCAGGAGACAAGTCCTTTGGTCTTAATCATAGCTGGATAGTTAGATCAAATAAAAGCTTATTTGTTTCTTCTTCATGCCTTTCTCCACGTGCTTTTTAAACTGGATTCTAGATTTCTCTTTCACTAACATTGTGTGTTAAAGTGTGTTTAAAGGTGATTTGGAAGTGTGTATATATATATGTTTGTTTATTAGCCTTGCAATTTGGGGACACAATAATTGTAATAAATACAACTATAGCACTTCAGGGCCCATCTAAAATGGAAATGGGTAACCCTGTGCTAAGGATTGTGGTTCTCTTACGAAGTATGTTTTGCAAATGGTTTTAAGAAAAATAATAGTGATAATAAAGAGGATATTCCTTGGTTCACCTTAGCGATTTAGGGCTCTAGGGATATAAAGACTGATTTCTGGTGTGTATTATCTTCAGTAGATTATTAATTATGTTAATAACAATCATAGCTCCCATTTGCTGAGCCCTCTCTTTGTCAGGCAGTCATTACTCAGACATATGTTGTACAACAGGGAGTGCTGTGGTTGTGAAGGGTGCACAAGACTGGGGTAGCAAATGGCTGCTGTGCTTTGAGCCAATGGGAGTAACCCAAATAGACAGGGGGGAGAAGAAATCTCTTCATTAGTTTTCTTTTGCAAGTAGGTAAGCATATGTAGAACCTACAGCAGGTGTTTGGGTATTTTTTTTTCTTTTTTTTTTTTTACTTGCCAAAGCTAAAAATTGTTAGAGTATTCACATTTATTATATAAGTAGCTTATATTTTGATTCAAAGCAGAGAGAGCCTGTTTGCATTTTAATGAGACAGCATCAGAACATTTATCATTTTGAATAGTATTATTGGTTCTATGTTAGAAGTTGTGGGTTATATTTTTTTAAATTATGACAAGACTAAATGTAGCAATAACAGTTAAGTTGGATTTTGAGATCCTGAACAGGCCCCATCTGACATATTTTTAGTGAATTGCCGCCTTTAAACACTGATTGCCAGATTTGTCTCATTTGAATCTTATTTTTACATCTCAAATTTGTCTTATGCTTTAGTGTAGCTAAGTGTACTGGTATAAACTTAGTCTAATTAACAGTATCTTGTGACCTGGGATTCCTGTCAAAAACCATTGTAGGAGCTAGAAAACATTGGGAGGTAAACTGAACACATCTCAGCTCTCTTCTTTTGCACTAGAGTATAACTTGCATTCAGAGAGACTGAAAAAAGGAAGAAAAACAACATGTCACCTTTAAACTATAGTAAATGTGTTTAGTATTATTTTGGCTTTATAGATTGGAAGATTTTGTTTGAAATATTTGAAACTAAATGCTACTGGGAAAAAGATTTTACTAGAAATATAGAGTAGACATCTGTCTCTACCTTTTGTTAATTGATCCTGCTTGTTTAACTGGAGAAATAAAAATGTATGTCTACTGAAGAGAAATCTGTGGGCATAAACTGCTCTCTTCCTGTTTTCAAATATATTTCATGTTTATCTTATTTAAATATACAGTAGGCAAGAGAATGCAACTGCTGTTCCTTTAATATCAGCACTAGGCATGTTACAATAGGTGTCACTGTTTTGCTTGGTCCAATCATGATTGGTGACTTCAGCTATTGGCTCGGAGCACTGGCTGTCTGACTCCATCTGCAGGGCTGTAATACCTACTCTCCTCCGATCCATTCACCACACAACTTCAGCCGGCTGAACAGACCCGCGCAGCTCCAGCACATCTTGCTACCTAATTCAGAAAACAAGTGCTACAGCTCTGTGCCTGTCATCTTCGCTCAGTGTAGCATTTTTCAGGTGATCTAGGAAACAGTTATTTTTATGAGCAAATAAGAGAAACAGGAATCACCATGGGGATGTATTTAACAGACCTGGTACTGGATAAAACTTAAAGCCAGTTTCTGTTCGACGTAGTGAAAAGGTCACCTTGCCTGGCTGAGGAAAGAAGCAAAATATCAGCTTGTTGGTTTCTGTTAACATCTAAGCTCAGGCTAGCCTCTTTTCCTTGATGTTCAAACCAATTTGGGATATCTAGCTATAAAGAGAGACATACTGTACTCATGGTAGATGACAAGGAAAAGAACATGAAATGTCTCACCTTCTTCTTGATGCTTCCAGAGACGGTAAAGAACAGGTCCAAGAAAAGCTCAAAGAAAGCAAATACGAGCAGCAGCAGTAGCAGCAGCAGCAGCAGCAAGTTGCCTCCAGTTTGTTATGAAATAATTACCTTGAAGACTAAAAAGAAGAAGAAGATGGCTGCTGATATATTCCCCCGTAAAAAGCCAGCCACCTCCAGCAGCACCACTGTCCAGCAGTACCACCAGCAGAATCTCAGTAACAACAATCTTATACCGGCTCCGAATTGGCAGGGTCTTTATCCCACCATTAGAGAAAGGTAAGTGTCAGGCCAGTGTATTTACTTTAAAAGTTTTCCTGAGTTGAAGTTTCTGCTTTTGTACAACCTGTAATTTTTGTACAAATCTGTGTTTCCTCTTTTCCCAGAAGCTTTATCGGTAATGGAAAACTGCCTTGTATTTTTTCCAAAACAGTACAGCTGTTTTCCTCTTAGATAAGAATGTTTTTGCAAGCTGTAACATTTAAGTGACAGGGTTGTGTTTATGTGCCATAGAAGATAGATACCTTTTATTTATCCTTAGCTTTTTGAAAAGTTTGTATAACTTTTTTTAAAAAAAAACTTTAGTTACTTCCATGTGTTTGTAATGATTACAAACACAGTTGTTTAGTTAGAACCTTTGTTGTCTTGCCTTGAAGTTACTGAACTGTCGCCTAGCTTGGGATCTTTTGTGGGTTTTGTGTGTTGGGGAAAAGGGTATTAAACATGCTGGCTGCTGTGAATTAATGCATTGCCTCTGTTTATAGAAATGCGGTGATGTTCAATAATGATTTGATGGCAGATGTACATTTTGTGGTTGGGCCACCAGGTGGGACTCAGCGGTTGCCAGGACACAAAGTAAGCAACAGCTGCATTACCGGTTTTGTCCTGAGATTTACAGAGAGGGACCCTCTCCTGAAGCCTGGAACTTGGTGTGGGCAGCTTGCCGGTGGCAGGCAGTGCATGTTTCACTCTATTACAGAGAAAGCATACCCTCTCCAAGGGGCTTTGGCCACACTTCATTTTTTTCTTTGTTTCCTCCTACTCTGCTTCATATCTCACAGAAAAACATGACTGCTTAACAGTCCAGTCTTGGGAAGTTGTTCTGACAGTTAGGAAAGTCATATGTTTGCCCTTCTTTTAGAGATCAGTTAGATAAGTTTTGATTTTATTTATTTTGTAATGAGGGGACTTGTGTGTTAATCTGCTAAAGCCTGAGGTCATTAGCAGCATAGAGAATGTTTTGCACGAACATCGTATGCTTCCATGGCAAGATACCCTGCACTGTGGCTTTTTCAGTGGAGCAGGTTTAGGTACTTTATGTCCTCTAAACCTGATTGCTTAGAATTGTTTTTCCAGATTAATTTTCTGAAAATGCTTTCAATTTAGTGTATGAAATAAGGTTTACCTTTCTCCACAGTATGTTTTAGCTGTTGGGAGCTCTGTGTTCCACGCGATGTTTTACGGAGAACTTGCTGAAGACAAAGATGAAATCCGTATACCAGATGTCGAGCCTGCTGCTTTCCTTGCCATGCTCAAGTAAGTGGCATGTGTGTGTTTGGAAAGAATTTGTTTATGCTGTATTCGTACTCTGCTAGTTTCACAGTTCAATGTAAGTTCTGCATAACAGAAGAGGAGACTGATGAAGAAAGAGGGTGCTGCTTACCTAGCAAATACTTCTGGAGAAAACTACTGTTCATCTTCTAGTGGAAAGCATGTGAAGTTATGCAGACATTTATAATCACACCTTGATGTAAGATTTGGGGGCAAGTGACATGTATAGCGATTTGATGTTTAACAACTTATAATTAAAGAAAAATAACTTTCTGCCGTAGGCATTGTCTAATAGAGCATGTTCTCCGTGAAGTTATGCAGACATTTATAATCACACCTTGATGTAAGATTTGGGGGCAAGTGACATGTTTAGCGATTTGATGTTTAACAACTTATAATTAAAGAAAAATAACTTTCTGCCGTAGGCATTGTCTAATAGAGCATGTTCTCCCTGAAAGCATAGTGTGTGAAGAAGTCTTCAAAGAAATTATATTTTTATTTCACAGTTTCAGAAATTATGTACCTTATTTAAATAATTTCTAAGTTTTCTAAGAGTTATTGTCTCCTTATGACATGCAAAATTTATCATCTGTTGAAATAATCTGATTTTTGTGCACGCATACATACACATACTCATATAAAATTAGGTACTCTTTCTCAAGGATAGGAAGCATTTGCATTTGATATTAGAGGAGGAATTTTTGAAAGATAGGAATAATTTTCTGTACTTGCATATGGATTTATACAGAAATACTTTAATTGGTAATATAGAAATATAAAACTGTAAGAGATGTTATGTGTTTATAAAAAATAGTTTTATAGGGCCGGCCCCGTGGCTCACTCGGGAGAGTGCGGCGCTGGTAGCACTGAGGCCGCGGGTTCGGATCCCATATAAGGATGGGCCGGTTGGCTCACTGGCTGAGCGTGGTGCAGACCACACCATGCCAAGGGTTGTGATCCCCTTACCGGTCAAAAAAAAAAAAAAAAAAGTTTTATATCTAGTGGATCTTTGGCAGACTCTAATATACGTTAACCAGGTAAATAAAGAAGCAGATTCTAACTGCTTCTTTACCATGTATTGGTACTAGACAATGTGCTAGTCTACCATGCAATTAAACTCCAATTATTATTCTAAATAATATTTATATGATTTTTCTTAATCCTTATAATCCTTATTCTACCACATCAAAGTATACCAGAGTTCGAGGTTATCTACTTCGGTTCACTGGAATAAATAAAATATTTGTTGAAAAAATAATTCACTGGGTCAAGTTAGACAATACTTCCACAAATAGTTAAAATGTTGCTATATATTGTTTGCTGCCTGCTGAAAAATAAGTATTATAGTTAGTTCTAGAACTTAAAAGTATTTCATTCTTTATTCGTGGTATAGTTTTGAAATCTAATTGCTGTAGACTAGAACTTTTACACTGGGAGACAGGGACATTAAAGGCATGAGAATGTGAAGTACCAAAACGTAAACTAATCCACCACTCTTAACCTCTGTGATCCTTTAGTAGAGGTCCAAATCAGCAACCAGTTTTACCTACGAGGACCCCTGCCCCATCCCCACCATACCCGTGAAATGAAGTCAGCACTGTGTACTTGACAGTGGTGTCAATGATGTCGGTAAGAATGCTAGCACTAGTTCAGCGTTTTGGCTTCACTGCAGTCAAGTAGAGTGTTGTGTTGTTCCTGATATGTACCTAATTGTTCTAGAACTTAAAAGTATTTCATTCTTTATTCGTGGTATAGTTTTGAAATCTAATTGCTGTAGACTAGAACTTTTACACTGGGAGACAGGGACATTAAAGGCATGAGAATGTGAAGTACCAAAACGTAAACTAATCCACCACTCTTAACCTCTGTGATCCTTTAGTAGAGGTCCAAATCAGCAACCAGTTTTACCTACGAGGACCCCTGCCCCATCCCCACCATACCCGTGAAATGAAGTCAGCACTGTGTACTTGACAGTGGTGTCAATGATGTCGGTAAGAATGCTAGCACTAGTTCAGCATTTTGGCTTCACTGCAGTCAAGTAGAGTGTTGTGTTGTTCCAGATATGTACCTAATTAGCAAATGGGAACAAGAATCGCAAGAATTACATTTCACCTGAGTCACTTGATTCGTCATTTGAGAAGTATATTTTCTCACAGATGTATTGCCTAGAGTATATACTGATATGGCTTTTTAAAATTATACGTGCAATCCATGTAAAGTGGTTCAAAATGCAGTGAGGTACCATTTGCAGTCATGCCATAGTTGAGATAGTGGTGGCCAGGTTCCCTCACTCCCATGTTGTGAATGAGTAGCCAGTATTCCTGGAAAGGGGGTTGTCAAGAAAAAGGGACACCTGCTCACTCGACAGGTCCAGAGTAGGAGCTACAAAGTGCTGATCATGCTCCAGGATCCTCCCCACAGCCCTGGCTCTTGGTCAGAGCGTTACTGAGCTGCAGGTTTATTGTCACGCAGCCTTGCCGGTGGTATCTGCTTTAGCCTCTCAGAAGAGAAGGGCCTCCTAGGAGCGCAAAGGCAGGTTCCGTTTGTGATTGTGGACATTTTTCTGATTGCCATCCTTGTGTTTTTGTACTTCTTACAGAAACTATTGCTGAGTTATGTGTGTTTCACTAAGTTGAAATATAGTAACTAAAGTAAATCCTCCAATAAAGTAGCTGTATACTTTAACTAGAAGAATTTTAAAGTTAAGTGTTATCAGTATGCATTTTTCATAGTAGTTCTCACTGACTATCTCTTGTGTCAACCACAGCAATCTAAGAGAAGCAGACAATGTCCACCTTTACATACCATTTTGAGAGACTGCCACTGTTCCCAAACATCAAGAAGTGTTTCATCTCCTGAAATAGCCATAGTTCACAGAGCACAGAAGTAGTCATATTTAAGCTCCCCTACTTTGTCTTTTCATTAAATATGTCTGGAAATAATGTATTCTTTAATTCTGAAGGTAGACAGAATGCCTGTATGGGAGGGGAAAGAGTTTTAGAGTTAAAAAAAAAAAAAAGAAAGAAACAGATACAAAGTCTGTTGGATTTCATGTAAAGTTAACTGGGAGATAGCGTTGAAGTCCATATTTGACAATCCATTGAACCTGGAAGTACTTGAAAACTATTTTATTTAATCTCAGGTTTTATTTTATGTTTAAGAAAAATCCAAAAGCATCAAGATGCAATCATTACTGACATAACAGAATTAAAAGTATTTGTTTCATCTAGAAAAAAAAAATTACAGTAAAACTATATATATATATTGCTCCTACAACATAGAGGGACTATTTTTTGATTAAATATAATATAGGATAAATAATAGAATTTTGCTATTTTTTTCCTAATATTGACTGACTCTCTGATATGCAGTTCCTTTTCATACGGTTTCAATGTCTTCCGTTTTTGTTGAATGCAGCTTATACAATATAGGCTAGCATGGGTACACAAAGTTAATGTCTTTAATTATACAGACTTCCTAATGAGTTAAAATATTAATAATTAGATGAGTATATTTCACGTTTCTTTAATATCTAAACATGGTTTAATAACTGTCACATAGTTCTTGGAATAAACTTGAAAGTAGTTGAATCTTCTTGTTGAATGCACTCATTTTGTAAACCAGCTGTTTACATGTTTTGCCTTTTCTTTCAGATACATCTATTGTGATGAAATTGACTTGGCTGCTGACACAGTGCTGGCCACTCTTTATGCTGCCAAAAAGTACATTGTCCCTCACCTTGCCAGAGCCTGCGTTAATTTCCTGGAGACCAGCCTAAGCGCCAAGAACGCCTGCGTGCTCCTCTCCCAGAGCTGCCTGTTCGAGGAGCCAGACCTGACCCAGCGTTGCTGGGAGGTGATTGATGCCCAGGCTGAGTTAGCGCTCAAGTCTGAGGGATTCTGTGATATCGACTTCCAGACTCTAGAAAGTATCCTCCGCAGGGAAACTCTGAATGCCAAAGAAATTGTGGTTTTTGAGGCAGCTCTTAACTGGGCTGAAGTAGAATGCCAGCGACAAGATCTAGCTCTGAGCATTGAAAATAAACGCAAGGTCCTAGGAAAGGCACTTTACTTGATTCGCATACCTACAATGGCCCTCGATGACTTTGCAAATGGCGCTGCACAGTCCGGAGTATTAACTCTTAATGAAACCAACGACATCTTCCTCTGGTATACTGCAGCCAAAAAGCCCGAGTTGCAGTTTGTGAGTAAAGCCCGCAAGGGCCTTGTCCCCCAGCGCTGTCACCGTTTCCAGTCATGTGCCTATCGGAGCAACCAGTGGCGCTATAGAGGTCGCTGTGACAGCATCCAGTTTGCAGTTGATAAAAGAGTGTTCATTGCTGGCTTTGGGCTGTATGGTTCCAGCTGTGGCTCTGCAGAATATAGTGCCAAGATTGAACTCAAGCGGCAGGGTGTTGTCCTGGGGCAGAACTTGAGCAAGTACTTCTCAGATGGCTCCAGCAATACCTTCCCTGTGTGGTTTGAGTACCCAGTGCAGATTGAGCCAGACACCTTCTACACAGCCAGTGTGATACTGGATGGCAATGAACTTAGCTACTTCGGACAAGAAGGCATGACGGAAGTTCAGTGTGGCAAAGTGACCGTCCAGTTTCAGTGCTCCTCAGATAGCACCAACGGCACTGGGGTGCAGGGAGGGCAGATTCCCGAACTTATATTCTATGCCTGAAAACTCACTTCCTGGAGCAGTGTGGGCTCCGAGGTGCACATCTGGTCCCCATGTGCTTGATGCTTTAGCTCATCTGCAGATATACGATCAGCGCAGGTAATTTGTAATGAATGAAGCAGTAGGCAGTTTCTAATTACTTTTAACCTTTTAATTATGTACAGGCAAAAATGCAGCGTTCTGCTTTTAACTGTGTGCTTAAAAGAGCCAAGTTCTTATTAAGGCTTTGTGGTTTTTAAAATTGCGTCTGTGCACGTGGGGAGACTTTGTGCTCTTCCAAGTGCCATACCAACCTCCCAGTTTTGTTCCTCTGAAGAAATTTTTGATCACCTCAAATTTCCTTTTGGACTTTATTGATGAATAGAGAGAAATAGTCTAAAATAAGAAGAATTATTTTTAAATAGAACCCTCTCCAACAAAAACACAGATAAACCTCAGTGTACAATTTTGAAAGAGACAGTAGTCATGTTTAGCTCTTTATTTCTTTTAAATTTGTTGCTTCTGGGCTTTTTTTTTTTTAAAAAAAATCCTAAAATCATAAGATTGTTACATATTAAACACTTCAAAGTCAATTGTAAAAAAGGAAAATAAGGAATTGGGTGTATGTTTATGCCATGACTTCTACTAGAAGGAGATTAATATCCTTTAGTGTAGAAGACAAAATATCTGATACAGACACTTCTTTTAGAAAAAACTAAGTTATAAAATTTTATTGTCAATAGAAAAATTGCAGGCCTATTAATTTAAACTAAAACAGTTTGAGAAGGAATCCTAAAAATTTCCATCCTAAAAATAGTTTAATTAATGGCACATTAGAATACACATTTTGAAAAAAAAGCAAACACTTTTCTTGCCACTTAGCTTTTGATCCCTACTATTTGCTTGCTTTTATGTCATACTATATAGAATTCCTATTCCCTTTTTCCCCATTCAAAGAGGACCAAACATTCTTTAGATGAATGGCGTAAGGTAACAGTTTTGTAGCACTATGTGTGAATGTGATAAGATACTTTTAGTCATTTTATTTTTTTTAATCTGAAATATACTTTACCTAATCTATTCTGACCATATACTGTCTTCTTTGTTAATTATAATTCTGTCCTGTTCCTAGACTGCTAGAATCTGTCCTCTGGCCATCTTAAAGTGCCAATGTATACCTGCACAATTTTTAAAAATGGTGTGGAGCGACAAATATGATTATACCTAATATTCACTGCACCAGTATCACATCCAGCTCTCGTTTGTCCACAGATAATGTAAACAAAGGAGGGAAAAGCTCAGTAAATGTTCTCCTCAGTGATGACTTGTGCCTGTAACACTGGCAGTGTCCAGTGTGTTCACGTCCAGTGAAAGTATCCATGTGTTTCTGGGCAGCTTTTCTGCTCAGTGTGATCCTGAGATGGCCTCCCCCGCCACCCAGAGTGTGGTCCCTGGCCGCCTCCTTCTCCTGCTCTGCAAGCCTGAAACTGGCCTGTCTGGAGCTAGGGGTTAGTCCTGGGGTGTGTGTGTGTGCGTGCTCTTGTGCATGCAAGTGTGTTTGCCGACTCAGGAATTGTCTCCTCTCTGCCTGGCAGTGAGATGTGGGACAGTAAGGTCCCCCTGCTGGCCCAGCAGGGCCCAGTGAGTGAGTGCTCTTATTTGTTCACAGTGCTTCTGGGCCACTTCCTTCCCTGCAGATGTGGGCTCGTTGCCTTCAGCCAGCTTCTCTGAAGGAGGAGAACACTGGACTACGGGAGATATTTTAAACACATTTGCCATTACCTATGTCTGTTAGCATAGATGATCAAAAGCTGTTACTGCTGATTGTAGATGAGTACTCCCAGGACAACTTTCCAAAATTACCTAACAATTATTTCTTATTAGGGAGATTACAGTTAGTAGTTTTGGCAAAGCATTGATGAAATAAAGGTATGTTTTCAATTTAAAAAAACATACTTCTGAAAAGGATTTTATTGTTAAATTATGGTTAAACATTTCAGTAACTCATAGCTACCATGCAAATTGGTAGACCTGATTAGAAGGCACTCAGTCTTAAGCCAGAAGAGTAGGAACTTTATTTAGCACTCATTTCATCCCATCAGATTGTGGGTGTCATCAGTGTAGAGTACAGATCCTTCCTTCGCTACGCTCGCCATCAGCGCTCTGTTAGCTAGCTGCCCTCCACGTCGCTGGGGAACTGCTGGTGCACATGCGTGAGCTCCTGTACACTGGGTACAGGAGAACCAGATTTATGTTAATGTAGTTACTAAAATATATATATATATATATGTGTGTGTGTGTGTGACACTGGGTACAGGAGAACCAGATTTATGTTAATGTAGTTACTAAAATATATATATATATATGTGTGTGTGTGTGTGTATATATATATACACACACACACATCCACCATCTGATTGGTTGGTGCCAAGAGCTGCAGGTAAAATTTGAAAATTGTATTTAGAATAAGAAATTTTATATTCTAAACCCTATTCTTCTTTCTGCATTTTCAACAAAATGGAATGAAATCTAATGTGCTTGCTTTATTTTCTTTGGTAATTTTGAATTTTGTAGCTTTTAAAACTAAAAACCATTGTTCTAACAAGGCAGGCAATTCTAGTGTATAAACACAACGTTATTAAACAGAATATGCTGTAGATGCTTTTCCCGATGTATCTGGCAGTGTTTGTCGTTGTTCATACTGGGGATAAAGGGGATTTAGGCTAGCAGTTCTAATGTAACATTCTTTAAGCATATCTTAAAATAGTATTTAAGTAAATGATCTAATTTCTACATAATTATTGCACTGAACTGTCTTTTTTGTTTTTTAAGGTGTTTAAATAAGCTGAACTAATTCAAGATGCTGTAGCCACTTGTGCATCAGTGTGCTTGAACTTAGTAGCTTATAGCATTATTTATGAAGGAAAAATATATACATATGAAGTACCTCATGTTGAATGTTATTGTACTGTATTTTTAATGTAAAGTGCAGATCTTGTTAGACACATGAATGTGTATAATCATGTTAAATGCAAATAAAATAAAACTGGTTCGTAGATTTGTCTTCTTTAGCATTTTTGTTGCTCCCTTGAAATATTAAAAAAATCATTCTGGTACTTCTGGTGCCACTACATCCTACAGAGATGGTTTCACAGTAGCATTTGTTTGCTAAGTATTTAGATATCTTTGATCCCTGAAGAAGTAAAAATTTGAGGCAAAAGCATAAGAGCACAATGCATATGTTAATCAGTTGCATTGTTCAAAGCCTGACTGTTAAGTTAATGAGAGGGAGTGAATTGATGCATTTATATCCCAGCTATGGAATTTGTGGTTGGCTGGGTTCTGAAGCTATAGTTGCCCGAACGTCTGGATCTTCCTGTACTGAGAGAGTGCTGATACTGAATGACATCTGGTTTCTGATGTGACCAGTACTGTTTCTTCTTGCTGTTACAATAGCTTAATTCGGGCACAGGAGAGCCATATGAGAATTTTGAATATAGTTTTTATATGCTTAACTGGTTTTCCATTATGTGCCGTATCGTGTACTTATACACACATACACATGCACACACTCATACATAATTATACACACACACATTATTTTCTCCTCTGAAGCTTTCTGATGCTTTTCTACTAGAGTATATTGTGAAACCCTGTGTATTTGCTTAACCACTTCTTCTCAGGGTTCAGTTTCTGCAGCATATCTGCTCAAAATTTTTGGTGTTATTCCAAAGAATAAGGGAACTGGATCTCCCCATTTTCATCAGCTTAATTACAGCTACAACCTGACTTACATAGAACATTAATCCAGGGAAACCTTAGCCATTATCTCTTTTCTGTTGCTATTTAAACTTAATCTACTTATGTTTGTTTTCATTATCCCAAGACAGTTGGGAATGAACCTCCTGTATTGTTGGGACTCAAGGTCAACAAGTCACTGAAATGACATTTTCTTCCCAGTTAACTCTATGGCTTGCCTACGAAAGCCATGGACTTAAACTTGGAGAAAACAGGAGGAAAGCATTCCCGAGGAACTAAATGGTATAAAGCTTAGAGGCCAAAACAAGCAAGTGGTCCTGAAAACCTGTGGTTATCTTCAGTGTTTGTTTGAGCAGCATTTTGAGTGCCTTTGAGGTGCTTCAGTTGAAGGCGAATGCACTTTTTGGATCTGTAATTAATGTATTTCAAAATTTTTTTCAGAGCCATTTACATTTATTGATAGCTACTCCCTTTACACATGTCATCCTCTACTTTTCAGAATATGTGTTCTAACAAAACTAATACTGGGGAAATTTTTCAAAAATAGAATTTCCTCATTTATTTTCATAACCGACGTAAGCACTGGTGAAAAGTTTCTCAACCAAGAAATTGCCAGGAAGGTGAAATGAAAATATTTGTGAAGAAGAGATGGAGAACCAAGGCTGACCCTGTTGCACACCAGGCAGGGTAAGGTGTTAACAGCTGTAGATTGGTCTCTGAGGAATGTGTGGGTACAGTTTTCCAATTTGGGCATCTCTGCTTTGTCTCCTCTTCAAACATTTTTGGAGGGTCGGAGGGCAGTGGGGAGGGTGGAATTCCTATTTATGCAGATCCTCACTATCCTTACAGTCATTTTCTATTTGCCTGTCTACTTAAATGTCCACTGGACAGCAATTTTACTAGCAGATACTGCTGTTTTGTACTCTGCTATCTCGAAAGTCCCTAACCTCAAGGTAAGTAATTAAGCAAAACAACCCATTCTTTACTTTGTCAAATTAGTACTTTAGATAAATCTGTGTACATAATTAAAGCTACCTATTAGATTACTAGCACTCACATATTACTCTTTAGTTACTGAATTCTTTTTAAACTGTTTGTATGGTAAATGCTGGACATAGACTTATATACCTCTCCCCAGGAACAGCAGGGAAGACAGGAGGAAAAAGGAGCCCTGAGTAAATGAATTAGCGTGGAAATGGAGTTAGAACACTAATGTTAACTACTCTGGAGCCAGGAGGGCAACAACTAGGTTAACTTATCTACTCAGCCAGATCTCCTGCCCTCTCTGAGTGGGTGAGGGTCTACACATAAGCATGCAAATGATTTACACCTCTCCTTTGATCTGTTCACTGTGTAACTGTTGTATGTACTCCATGGTGGTGCGGATTTCCAGCTGACTGGCCATCATCAGCACCTCTTGTAAGTCTAATAAACCGATGTCCCTACCTATTGCAATACTGGGTCGGTTTCTTTGGAACACTACGTGAGTGCCCTTTTAATGATTTACACCTCTCCTTTGATCTGTTCACTGTGTAACTGTTGTATGTACTCCATGGTGGGGCGGATTTCCAGCTGACTGGCCATCATCAGCACCTCTTGTAAGTCTAATAAACCGATGTCCCTACCTATTGCTATACTGGGTCGGTTTCTTTGGAACACTACGTGAGTGCCCTTTTAAATATGGGGCTCCCCGCAATACATTGCTGTTGATAGTAACCAGAGTGGGTATGTGTTAAAAGTTACTATAAGAATGATGTCCTTTTTCACTTTGTGTGACAACAGTGTAGACAATTCTTTCAAAATTAAGACATACTTTTTGTTCTTATGACTTTGGTGGACAGCCTTATATTTAATAGACTGTCTCTTTTATATCAGTTGTTTTAGAGGTGTGAAATTACATCTGAAAAAAAATAAAAAATCATACTCGTGGCCTTGTTAATTTTAACATGAAGTGCTGCAATAAATCTATGAGCAGCATATAGTATGAAGACTGTTTTATGAGAAACCAGAAAAGTCTATGCAATAATATTTTGATATGTAACAGTATTTACTGTGGCTATACAATTTGCATTTTCCTTCCTAAACTACTATGTTCAAAAAATAGTCAAAAGAAAGATAATGCCTATTTAAGGAAACTCAAGTAATCTTTCAAAGCTTGAAGCAGAGGGTACTACCTCCTGCTATGCTGCAGAATATGTAAAAATATGCTTTGAGAGACATTCTATGCATCTCACGGAATTTTCATTTTTGCGCTTGTCTTAAAAAGCACTAAACTTTAAATTACTTTGGCGTCCCTTATAATAGTATTGAAAGCACTGAGCCTTAACCAATTCAAAAGTAAAAGCTGTCATAGATCTTTACTCTTTAAGAAAAATTCCAATTATAAGAATATTTGGAGTCATTAATGGACTAACTAATATTTATAGTGTTTCTAGCATACTTTATCTCCCCCAAAAGAGAAAGTTTAATGAGTCAAAGGATTAACCAATCATTCATTCATTGACCATTTATTGAACTTTTGCTTCATCCCAGACAGTTAGAGGTGCTGGGGAGTCAGAGACCAGATTGATGTGTGGTGTATCATCTCAGGAACTTAAGGTTCAGTGCAGTGCTGCTCTACTGTTAGCACACAGAAGAATCAGATTTCTGGGCCCCAAACCCAGAGAGTCTGATCTGGTAGTTCTTAGGTGGGGCCTGAGAATTACATATCCAAAGGGCTTCCACATGATGCTGGTGCTGCAGTCTGCACATCATACTGAGTAGCACTGATCTAAGTGGAGTGGCAGGAGAGTGAGCTGTGCTGGTGTAAGTTGGTAGTGCTAAGGGGTACACAGTATGAAGTATCACTAAGTGCAGCTCAGCCTCAGGTAGAACAAATGGTACATTTCCAGAAGAAGGGATGCTTGAGCTAGTTTTGAAGGGTGCATTCGAATTTTCTAGGTGAAGACTGGTCATGCAGATTGTCTTGAAGGCAGAGAGGGTCGTAAAGGAAATTCCAGAAGAGAAATATCGGGGATAGAATGGAAGACAGTTCAGTATGGCTCAAGGAAAGGTACACGTAGAAGGATGAGGCCACCTACTATGTGCCAGGTTTGGAGTAGGTTAATGAACGAGCAGGAACATGAAGCAAGTGCTTTGTGTATCAGGCTAAATTATCTGGCTTTCATCCACAAGATAAAGCGGTAGCATTGAAGATTTGAGTATAGACAAGATTTGAGTTTTGTGTTTTAGAAACTGAACTCTGGTAAGGATAGACTGGATCAGACTGAAGGGAAGAGGAGCAGTTGGGGCTGGAAGAGTAATGCAGACTAAATGGGGGCAGGAAATGGAGAGAAGGGTGAAGATTCTAGAAGTGTGGAGGGGCGATCCCCAGGGTACAATGGGCTTATAAACATAACACTAAAGAGGGGCTTGCTGAGGTTGGAATGCAACCTTTTACCTTATGTTTATGCTTACGGAGAGGGAAGGAAAACATTTTTCTTTTACCATTCTCTGTAGATAGTTGCTTTATAGATGCCCACCCTTGATTCTATCCTTCCATTCTTTTAGGAAGAAGGTAGAACAAGAGAGTCAACACAGTGTAGTGGTTAATAGCTCAGACCCTGGAGCAGCACTGCCACCTGGATTTGAACCTTGGCTAGAGCTGCCTGTGACCTTGTGCAAGTTACTTAACTTCTCTAAGCCCCAGTTTCCTCAAGAAAAATGGCAGTAATAGTGCCTTCCTCACAGGGTTATTATGATGATAAATAAATTAATATTTTTAAAGCTCTTATAACAGTACCTGGCAAACAGAAAATGTCATGTGTTGAGTAAGTGAAACAAAATGTAAGAGGCAATGAATCAAACCCACGCACTTTCCTTGTATATACATTTATGAGAACCAGTTTACTTAACTTTATACACTTTTAACAAGTTAATGCAGACAATTAAAAAGTAATTTTATTGCTGTTCTTTTAGATTGCTATGGTCAATAGCTAGGGAGAATGTAAAGCTACAAAGAGCTGTATAATTGAGGAATTCTCACACTTTAACCAAATTTCTAATAAGTATTTCAATTTTGTGATGTTAATGAGAAACAGAACTGATTTATTCAGATGTAGATGGATTCTAGCTCATCAGACACCTTCTCTGCTAGGGAATTGTCTAGGATTCCTCAGAAAATTACTCTGTAAAAGCTGAACGTGTGTGTGCATAACGAGCTTTTGAAACATTTTCTGAGAGAAATCTATTTTGCAGGTTAAAAAAAAAA
>NW_007736410.1:64375-64846 GCF_000696425.1 Galeopterus variegatus | reverse complement strand
GTGATCTACAGATTCAATGCAATCCCCATCAAAATACCAATGGCATTCTTCACAGAAATAGTAAAAACAATTCTGACATTCATATGGAACAACAAAAGACCCCAAATAGCCAAAGCAATCCGGAGGGGGAAAAAAAAACAGAGGCCTTACCTTACCTAACTTCAAATTCTCCTACAAAGCTATAGTAACAAAAACAGCATGGTACTGGCATAAAAATTGACACTAAGACTAATGGAACAGAATAGAAAACCTGGAAAATAACCCACATATTTATAGTCAACTAGTCTTTGACAAAGGCACCAAGAACATACATTGGGGAGAATACAGTTCCTTCAGTAAATGGTGCTGGGAAAACTGGACATTCATGTGTAAAAGAATGAAACTAGACCTGTACCTCTCACCATATACCAAAAGCAAATCAAAATGGATTAAATACTTAAATATAAGACTTGAAACTATAAAACTCCTAAA
>NW_007736410.1:62936-64128 GCF_000696425.1 Galeopterus variegatus | reverse complement strand
AAAGCAAATCAAAATGGATTAAATACTTAAATATAAGACTTGAAACTATAAAACTCCTAAAAGAAAACATAGAGGAAACACTTCAGGAAATAGGACTGGGCAAAGACTTTATGAATAAGACCTGAAAAGCACAGGCAAAAAAAAGTAAGTAAATAAGTGAGATTACATCAAACCAAAAAGCTTCTGTACACCAAAAGAAACAATTAACGGAGTGAACGATAACCAAAAGAATGGAGAAAATATTTGCCAACTATGCATCTGACAGGAATTAATATCCAGAATATACAAAGAACTGAAAAAAAACTTAACAGTAAAAAACAAGGAACCCATTTAAAAAATGGGCAAAAGGAACTGATTAGGCATTTCTTAAAGGAAGACATACAAATGGACAACAGACACATGAAAAAATGTTCAACATCACTTAAGCATCAGGGAAATGCAAATCAAATCCACATTAGATTCCATCTCACACCAATTAGACAGCCATTACCAAAAAGACTGAGAATAACAAATGCTGACGAAGATGCAGGGAAAGGGGAGCCTCCTACACTGCTGTGGTACTGTAAATTAGTGCAGCCATTATGGGAAACAGTCTGGAGGTTCCTCAGACAACTACAGACAGAGCTGCCATATGATCCAGCAATCCTACTGCTGGGTATATACCCAAGGGAATGGAAATCATCATGTCGAAGGAATATCTGCACCCCCGTGTTCATCACAGCTCTGTTTACAGTAGCCAAGAGCTGGACCAACCTAAATGTTCATCAATGGATGACTAGATAAGGAAAATGTGGTATATATACACAATGGAACACTACTCTGCCATAAAAAAGAATGAAATTCTGCCATTCTCAGTGACATGGATGAACTTAGAGAAAATTATGTCAAGTGAAATAAGCCAGGAACTGAAAGAGAAATATCACATGTCCTCACTTATAAGTGGGAGCTGAAAGAAAGAAAGAAGCAATTATCACAATAATTCTTTGAACTTTTAAAAAGAGAGAACAGAACTGAGACCACCAGAGGTGGGAAAGGGGAAGTGGTAAGTGGGGAGTGAGAAACTGGTAAAGAAACAAAAAACAATTACATTGTTTAACATTGAATATAGTAATTAGCCTGATTTGAGCATCTCATATTGTACACTGGTACTGACATTCAATGCTGTACCCCACAGATATGTATAATCAATTAT
>NW_007736410.1:60287-61635 GCF_000696425.1 Galeopterus variegatus | reverse complement strand
TTTTTTTTATTCATTAGCATCCTTTAATAAAGCTGGCAACCATTGGCTAGTTAAGTGGACAAACTATTAATATGCCAGCTAAAGTGTCAACTAAGGGTTGATCTACTAATTTCTTGGTCATAAATGACACGGACAGACCCTTATAAAATAAAAATGCTTACCTTGAGTATCTTCTCTTTAACTAAATGATACTATAAATATACTGTAAATAGCCTGGAGCTTACTATATCAGCAAGGCCAAAGAACCATGAAGAACGCAGGGCAGAGGAAGTCAGGTGCAAAGAATACAGAGGAAGGGTAGGGGAGGGGGATCATAGAACAGATTTCTCACTGAATGTGATGAATTAGGCACAGAAATTTATAGCAAGGGGGAAAAAAAGAGAATGCAAAGGTTTCTGGTGCTTCATAGACCTTCTCTGAACCTTAAATTTTAATAAGTCATCCTTAAAAGATGATGGGTCCCTTGTTATGAAAGGAAGATATGAACATACAAACTTCACATCCGGCCCCAGCTGGCTTTCTGCTGATTGAATTCTACAGAAATCGATAAGGAGACAGGCATTTCACAGCTTGGAGCTGTTTCAGGGAGTCCTTCCAAAGATGAGCAGAGACCTGGTGTGTCCCTTGAAGAGGGTTAAAAGGGAGCAAAGCAACAGACATTAAACTAAATTCAGGTAAGAAATTCTAACACCATAACTCAAGGTAATGGATGTAATTAATAAAGAATGAAAACCGTGTACTTGCTAAGAACAACAGAACTATGAAGATACTGATAACACCATTCCAAACAGCTCCTCCCTGACTCGCTTTAAACGGTTATTTATTAAACACCAACAGTGATCACAGCATGGTGTTAAGAAGCGAAGTGTGGAAAGAGAGAGACAGAGAAACAAAGTATGTGACAGTCATAGTTTGTCTTGTCACTCTCTTGATTACAAATGGCTGGTATTGGTTCTTCATTTCTTAAAACTCAGTGAATAAACTCCTTGGAAGGCATACAAGTTAGTTCAGATTCTGCTTCCAGTGAACTTCAGTTCTCAACACATATCATTCCCCACTATCTGGTCTGTATGGTTGGTGTATTAGACTAATCAAGGCATATATCAATTTACATAATACCAAGAATTAAGTAGCAATACCAAGTATTATATACATTAGTGCTACTTGCTGTGACAAACAACATCTCAGTGACTGTATTAGTCAGCGTTCTCCAGAGAAACAGAGCCAATAGCATGGATGGATGGATAGAGAGGCAGGTAGATGTAGAGACATAAATATATAGAAAGATTTTTTTTTTTCCTTTTTGTCTTTTTTCGTGTCCGGCAAAGGATCGTAACCCTCAGTGTCG
>NW_007736410.1:55141-59746 GCF_000696425.1 Galeopterus variegatus | reverse complement strand
GCGCACTGTAGCAGTGCACCACCGGGCCGGCCCTAGAAAGATATTTCTTATAAGAAATTACCTCATGTGATTATGGAGGCTGAGAAATTCCACATCTACCTTCTTAAAGCTAGAGGCCCAGGAAAGCCAATGGTGTAATTGCAGTCTAAGTGTGAAGGTCTGAGAACCAGGATCACCAACATCTGAAGCAGGAGAAGGTGGGTGCCCCAGATCAAGCAGAGAACAGATTCACCTTGCCTCTGCCATTTTATTCTGTCCAGGCCCTCAGTGGACTGGGTGACACCCAACCATACTGGTGAGAGTGATCGTCTTTACTGGGTCTACCAATTCAAATGCTGATTTCTTCCAGAAACACCCTCACAGACACACTGAGAAATAATGGTTCACCAGCTATCTGGATAACCCTTAGCCCAGTCAAGTTGACTCAGAAATAATGGTTCACCAGCTATCTGGACACCCCTTAGCCCAGTCAAGTTGACACATAAAATTTACCATCAGAAGTCTACCCCTTGTCAATTTAGCACCCATATGAATCTTTTAACCATACTTAATCTCCAAATATAGACAAAAACGAGGTCATTCCTCCACCTAACATGGTACAACTATCCTTCATACAACTGAAAAATGCATTAATCCCTTCCCCAAAAGAGAAAATAAAGTCCTTGAGTGATGTTTACTTTTTTCCTGATATACCTTAACTTAAATACTATGATGTAAAATTAGCAATATTTAAATTACTGATAAAAAATCAAATACATCTTATGTTACATGATAAGGCAATAAGAGAGGAAAAAAACAAAGATATTTCCTTAATAACATGTATATGCATATCCATATCCATATATTGTATTCATAATAAAACGAGGAGGAAATACTCATGACAATTATGGTCCTTGTTTCTGGAACTTGTCCCATGGTTGTAGCTGATTTTTGCAACTACCTTCTTCCACTACTTATTCTGTATCTTCTTTGCCTTCAGCAAGCTTGTTGTGGTTCTTTATCTGGTGGGGTGGGCCAAACCTTTGTTAGCAGTCCTGCCTGAATTGGGTTGCCATAGTATTCCATTGATCATAATCACAGGGCATGATAATGATAAGAGATGCCCTAAGGTATCTCCTGTATTCCAAACACACTCTCTTACCTCCGTTCTGGAGTAGTAAGTAGTCCAACTTCTCCTTGGTAGTCTGGATCAATCAGCCAAACCAACACCAAAACTGCCTCCTTGGCCTGTTGACTTAGAAGCATGAGGGGCACAGAGTGGCCTGGTGGCAGCCTTAACTTCCAGTTCAATGGGATTATTGTTGTACCTCCTGGTGGAAGCATTTCTCTCTCTGGAATGAAGACCTGCAGACCAGCAGAATATAAGTCCCAGGAAGATGAAGCAAAAATTTTGCTAGTGGGTCACTAAAGGTCCTAGTGAGTGGTGCCAATCCCATGTCAACCCCTTGATTTCTGGATCTGTGAACCCCATCATATTTTGGATACTGATTCAGAGTATATACAGCCTTTTGGATTACCTTGCCCCCAGACCTGCAGGGTATCACCATCTAGATGGTACTGTAACTGAGTCTTCAAAAGGCCAGTCCACTGATCTATCAGACCAGCTGCTTCAGGATGGTGGGAAACATGGTAATACCAGTGAATTCCATGAGCATGGATCCGTTACTTTATTTCTTTTGCTATGAAGTGAGTTCCTTGATCAGAAGCAATGCTATGTGTAATAACATGACAGTGGGTAAGGCATGCTATAAGTCCACAGGTGGTAGTTCCAGAAGAACTATTATGGGTAGAAAAGGCATATCAGTATCCAGAGTGTCCATTCCAGCAAGGACAAAATGCTGCTCATTTCATGATGGAAGTTTCTATATAATCAACCTGCTTCCAGGTAGCTGGCTCATCATTCTTGGGGATGGTGCCATATTGGGGGCTCAGTGTTGTTCTCTTCCACTGGCAGATTTGGGCACTCAGCAGTGGCTGTATCTAGGTCAGCCTTGGTGAGTGGAAATCCATGTTGCCGAGCCCATGCATAACCTCCGTCTGTGCCACCATGGCCACTTTGCTCATGAGCCCATTGGGTGATGACAGGGGTGGCTGGGGAAAGAGGCTGACCAGTATCCACAGAATGGTTCATTCTACCCACTTAGTTATTAAAATCCCCCTCTGCTGAGATCACCCTTTGGTGAACAATCACAAATACCATCATGTCTTTTGTCCATTCAGAAAGGGTTATCCACCTACATCTTCCCCAAATGTCTTTGTCACCAATTTCTAATCATGTTTCTTCTAAGTCCATCTAGCCAAACTACTGGCTATAGCCCATGAATTGGTATATAATCATATGTTTGGCCATTTCTCCTTCCAAGCAAAGTGAACAACAGGGTTCACTGGCCAAAGTTCTGCCATTGGGAGAGACAAAGCAATGTAGCAAGAATGGGGACCATGGTCACCTCTTCATGTCCCTTACTTGTGCCTTCAGGACATGCTCGGTTTAATCACATATACACCACTTCCATTTAATGATAAAGTGCTATCTGTGCCCAGCTTTCTGGCTTAATTGGTTAGATAACACCCAGTTCATGATCGGCAGTTCAGGTCACTTATTAACTTGGTCAAGAGTTCAGTTTCTACTGTAACTCATGGTGGCCCAGTAGAAAGCCACAAGCTATCTCTCTTGAGACAGGTAACGACAGGCCTGTGCTGCAATTTACTTACAGGGCCTGCCAAAATCTGCAAACAGCATCCCTACCTGCCACTGACACTTCAAGCACCATTAGATCTGCTGGATTATGGCTCAAGGGGCAGAGCAGTTTGCACATCAGAGTGGACCTGTTGCAGAGCCTTCTTCTGGGCCCCAATTAAAATGGATCACTCATAAATGGGCCGGAGTAACACACAAAAATGAGGAATATGTTGCCCCCAAAATCCAAAGAGGCACACTAGGTGTTGTGCCTCTTTCTTGGTGGTAGGAGAGGCCAGAGGCAACAACTTATCCTTCACTTTAGAAGGGATATCTCAACATGCCCCACATCACTGGACTTCTAGAAGTCTGAAGCAGAAGGCCCCTGAATTTTAGCTGGATTTATTTATTTACATCACCCTCTGACAGAAAATAAGTCTAGAGTAGTTGCTACTTTATGCTCATTTTGTCCAATCAGCACCATGTCATCCATGCAATGGACCAGTGTGATATCTTGTAGAAGGGAAAGATGATAAAATCTCTGTGAGCTTAATTACGCCATAGGGCTAGAGTGCTGATGTGCCCCTGAGGTAGGACAGTGAAGGTGTATTGCTGGCTTTGCCACCTGAGAGGAAACTGCTTCTGGTGGGCCTTACGGACAGGGATGGAGAAAAAAGCATTTGCCAGATCAATAGCTGCATACCAGGTACCAAGATATGTGTTAATTTGCTCAAGCGAATACTTAATACAAAAACTCATCCAAGCAGTTGATCAGTTCATTCACTCAAAGTCCAGTGTGGATGTTCCTGGCTGGGTGGCTGTTTGGACAGTTTTTCTCTAAGTAGTTCTCTGGACTCACATTCCTTTCATTTATATTGTTCACCACTCCCTAGAGCCTACTGGCCAAGAGACAACAAACAGAGGGTCTGGCAGAAAGTTTTAGGGGCCAGGCCTGGAGGTGGCATATTTCACTTTTGTCCACATTTCATTAGCCAAAATAAGTCACAAGACCCACCTGGGTGTGAGGGGTAGATCAGTTATGTTTGTATATAACAAACCTCCCCAGAGCTTAGCTCAATGTATTTTGCTTACCATTCTGTGGGTTTGCCATTTATGCTGGGCTTAACTGGGCTGACTTACACATCTTTTGGTTAGATTCTGTTCCTGGTGGTTGATAGGCTGTTGGTTGGAACAACAAGGGTGTCTTGGCAATGAGTCTTTCATCTCCAGCAGGCTAGCAGAAGCTTGTTCACTCGACAGCTCGGAGTTCTAAGAGCAGCAAGGTAAGTACAGTGTGAATATGCCTTTCAAATCCTGGCTGCGTCACATTTGCTACCAGAGCATTGACCAGAGCAAGTGTAATGGGTTGAGACCTTTGGGGACCTTGAGATGGGGTGAATGTATTTTATAGGTGGGCTGGGAAACTTTGGGGGCTAGAGGGTGGACTGTGGCAGGCAGAATAATGGCCCCCTAAAGATGTCCATGTCTTAATCCCTGAAATGTGTGAAAATGTTATATTACATGACAAGGAGAAATTAAGTTTGCTGATCAGCTGGCCTTAATATAAAGAGATTATTGCAGATTATCCAGGTGGATGCAATATAGTCACACAGGTAATTAAATGGGAATGGGGGAGGCAGAAGAGTTAGAAACAGAGAGATAACATAAAAATAGTCAACCAGCTATCAGTGGTTTTGTAGTTGGAATGGGTTATGAGCCAAGGAATTTAGATATCCTCTAGAAGCTGGAAAAGGTATGAAAATGGATTATCCACTAGAGGTCCCAGAGAGGATCATGGCCATGTCAACAGCTCAGTCTCAGCCCAGAAAGACTGTTTTAGTCCGTTTTGTGTTGCTATAACACAAACGCCTGAGACTGGGTAATTTATAAAGGAAAGAGGTTTATTTGGCTTACGATTCTGGGACAGC